>NW_027271294.1:777500-907629 GCF_040938485.1 Diadema antillarum
TATATATATATATATATATTTTAATCATCATGATTGTGTCATTCATTTTCATGTGCATGTTTGTGTAATGATTTTTGTACTTCATAACTCACTTTTCCTACTGCGCCTTGAGCACGTTAGTCATGTGGGATTGGCACATTAAATGTATATTGTATTATTATTATCATTATTACCGATGAACTCCATACGGATGAAATGTTAATGTTTGATTTGATATCTGTCACAGTTCATGCTCTTTCTGGAAGTGTAGTTACAAAGGTGAGGGGATGTTTTAGGTAATATGCCTGCCATTCACTCTCCTACTCCAACCTATTAGATCTACGTATGTAGAGTATAATGTAATCCACAAACAGCCCATAATAAACTCGCCAACATACTGTACTCCCAGCTATGGAAAAACAAGAGTAGCATTTTCACTCTCCACAACATGTATTTCATATTATGCATGGGGAAGAAATTAATGGCAGTTTTGCATCCTCTTAGAAAAACAAACAAACAAACAAACAAACAAACAAACAAACAAGAACAAAAAAATACACACACACACACACACACACACAATCTCAGTTTGGATTTCAAATTCATACATCTGTATTACACCATCAAATCTACGCTTTCAGAAATCTGGATAGCATGTTAACACTTAAACAGACAGTCGATTTCCAAGTGAACCACACAACTGGGTAAAGTGATTACCAAAAGCCAACTGAGGTCAGGTTTATCTTAAGCAAGTTTTGTGGAATTGCACTAAATCTTTTCTTCAATTAATTTAACCACCGAATGAAAACAATAGTTAACGGGAATTTTAACCAACTTATGTCGGTAAATGACAAACATCACTCCAAATACACATCAAACAATGTACATACACTAATACAAACCACACATGTCAAATTTAGCACTTGAGACACTAATTCAGGACAATTGTAACATTGCAACATACAGTCTCATTTGATGTGATCTAATATGGCAGTCTGTTGCACAAATAAAGTACAGTGTATACATATACTGTTAACATTTGCGAAAGGAAGTAATATAGCACATTCACATATAAAATGAAAATTCAAAAGATCTGACATTGTATGAGCAACTTTGTAAATCTGAATGGATACACATGAGTTGTCAAAACAATACAGTAATGGTAGTATGGTACTGGATTTTATGAATGATTGAAGTACATGTATGATAATTAACACCAATGTAATTTGTATCTTGGACCAATTTTCTACAAGCATATTATTCTCATCTCCTACATCTGAAAAAAAAAGAATTAATCTAGTGCAAATTCCTAGCAGAAATGCATACTTTACAACATAAAACAAATCAGTCGTTTACATTTCATCTTTCAAACCTCATAAGGACCAATCTTTCTAATTAATAAGATACAAAAAGTACTTGTATTACATGTACATGGGTCTAGGGCAATTACCCCCTGGGCAATTACCCCGGACCCTTCCCCTGGCCCTAATCCTAATTCTAATCCTGAACCTAATCCTAACTCTAATCTTTACTCTTACCTTACCACTAACCAGTATTTAGCCAGGGGGTAATTGCCCTCTGGGACAATTGCTCTGATACGCGTATATACATGTAGGACAGGGAAAATATAGGAGAGAATAGGATTGAGAGAAAAGAGCAGAACAGAGTTCATCAAATGAAGTGAGCAAGAAAGAGCGGATACATAGGGGTGGATGAGGCTTGAGATTTACAATGATATGGACATGTATTGAAGTTACAAACACAAACATAAGAAAATCAGGATAATCAAAGGAATACAACAAAAATGGGCACCTAGGTGCTTACATGGTTCAATTTAGCTAGTCAGATAACAAAATTAAGTAGCAAACAGAATAGCAACATATTACGCATATAGTGCAATGACCCGTTATGAGTTATCTGACATCAAATACTAATTTAATGCAAGGAAAGTACAAACTGAGTGTTCCAGATTATTCATGTAATGAAAATAATATTCGATGCCATGTCAACATTTATAGATTTGGGTTTCAAGATAAACTCGAAGCTTCCAAAAATCTGTAGTAGCATGCTTCAGGTACGTACACTATAAAGTGCTTGCTCTACTGCTAATTATTTTACTCATTGCCATGCAGCATAATACAATATTGCATCCATGCATACTCCAAAGTCAAATACACACATGTGACAGGTACTATGTAGGTGCATAGTGGAAAGGTGGAATTTCATGTTTGAATAGTATGATGGCTACTGGCCTACCTGGGAGCAATGCAAAGAATTCTTGTGTTGTGGGCCTGTACATGTATATGCCATCACATTTCCTGAGTCGAGTTCTAACTGCGAAGTGATACACAATAGCCTGCCTTGTATGATAATCATGAAGAACTTGATCACTTCTTACGAACATAGATGAAATTGCTTGGGGTACATCTTCACTACTCAAGTGATTCATGAAGGATGCCAGTTGAAGACAATTATATCTTGTGTTTTCAAATTACCATTCACATTATAAAGACTGAAAGTAGTTTGATCCACAATATTTTGGTTAAATTTTCTATAGATTTTTTTTTCATTACCATGGCAACACATTAATTACATACCACATTTACCTGTAATACTGGCCACATATGCCAAGTTCTAGGTCAGCTCCTAAAAAAGCAAGAGTTGTTGTAACTTGGGTTGGAACCAGGTGCAAGCATGGTTAGCAACAATAGCGTTGATAGATATTTGGGTCAGGTGAGGTCATTTAGAACTAGTTTCCATGGCGATGTCACAGTTTGGTGCTCTATACATCCCTTGTCAACTTGTACACACTATGTGTGGGCGTGGTGTGTAATAATGGAATTAGCAGCTTTTCACACATCGATACTTGTCTACATTATCATAAGTAAAACTAAACTCCTTGAAAAGTGAATACATGTTTCAAAGAAGCATTGACCACTAATAGTATCAATATACATGTACCTTATCATTCATACATGGTACAGGTGTAGTCAAAATACAACAATATCCATATGGCAAATGGCTTGTGAAATAAAATGGTCACTGTTATGAGGAAACCACAATTAAAGGTCAGTGCCTATTTCCCTATAACATTGTATGTACTTCTCAAGCAAATGCTGTTTGATTATGCAGACTTGATACGGGAAGGGTGGAGATGATAAATAAATGGTTGCATTATGGTTGACTCGGCAAATTTCGAAAATAAGGGATGGATGCCAAAGTTACAAATCCTCCTTGTTTGTACAGGAGTCCCTTTTAAAATGGTCTCACTGCCATGCAATGTGGCCAGCACTTGCGATTTAGAACGAAGATCAACTTGAAGACAAGATCAGCTGCACCCACAATGCCTTGAGGATTGTGCCCTGTGCTCCACAACTGCAGATACATGTACCTGAAGAGGGTATGATTTGCTTTCTCCAATAAGAAGGATGAAGGGCTGTGACTGCGGATGTTCTGTGTCGACCACATATGAGCAGTTAAAACAGTCCTTCCTGGAAGAATGAAAAAGGCAAGCATATGGAAACAGTGTAAACATTTTGAAGACATACATGTATTGATGTGCACTATTTTCTTATGCCTTTATATACATGATATTTCCAGTAATTTTGTATCATATATTTACTAGCAACTCCAGCAAACTAGGAGCAAGAGTGACCAAGATCAGAAGGTCATTCTTTGAAGCTGAAGATCTACTATGCACATACAGGAGTGAGTCAAACATGATATCTGGAAACAGGGGGCAAAATTGTTTCAGAAGGGAATGGGGAGGTAGTACAGGCCAGTAAGAAAGCTACAGATCACAACAGAACAATTTACACAATTCTGGCCTTCATGGAGTTATTTGTTTGTTTGTTTATTTTTCCCCATGTCTAGCTTAATTACAAACCAGAACTATCTTTGCAAAGAAGTGTAACTTTGTCTAAAGTCAATTTTTTTTTGACCACCCCCCCCCAAAAAAAAAAAAAATAATAAAAGTGACAGACAATTTTACATTCAAAGTTACATTTGACTTGCATTTTCATGTCCTCCGAAACTGATTAAATTGGTAAGGGCCAATTACTAGACCTAGGCACCTATGGTACACTATAATACACTATTAAAATGATTGATTGGTCCATGCTGCATATTGTGATACCTGTCAAATGTATGGGATGATGCCATATACATTATAAAGAAAGAGAAGAATCTACATATATGTACATTTCCTTGAAATGAAGGGGCAGGGTAAAGATTAAAAGATGTGCCTTCACAGAAATTTCACTCTTAAGTTAAGTTCACTCTTTAGTTCTAGGTGATCGACATACAAAATATGTACCTGTGTTGTCATTAGAATTATCAGGTACGGTGCAATACATGTACCATCACTTCCAAAATAAAGTTGTCCCCCCCCCCCCCCCCCCCCCCCACAGGAGTAAGGTCAAGTTCTGAACAATGGTTATGGTATAAATGTACCTAGAATGTCAATCTTTTGAATAATGCACTTTCAGTAAATCCTGAAAGCTGAAACTCACAGTTTTCCAGTCAATGAGTGAGCTTGCATCACAGCCTGATCAGGGATGCAGCCTCCTTTGCATGGTCTTTCCGCATTTGCTGAATAGGAGGGAAGCAGATTCAATCACTGTTTACCTGAGGGTAAATGATATTCATACAAGTGAGGTGTTATACAAATGATGTGTTATACAAAGCATTATAACATTATTTCCTTACATGAATAGGGGGAACTTTTTACTCAGCACAAAGAATTAATGTAATATAAACAGGTCTCTTTTAAAAAGCGCCTTAGCCCTTCATCCCCACAACCAACACCACATGCAGGAATTGATTGCCTGAACTTTTGATATCTGATTTTTGCTCTTAAATTGCTCATTTTGCAGTACAGTGTAAGTGCTACTAAAATGCCAAGTGCTTTTATCAATGAAACTATTCATGAAAATATACATTTGGTATTGCTACCAACATGAATTAATGCACTGAATTACGGTACCTGCAGAACACAATACAGAGGGTCATCTTTCCTACCGAGGAACACAAAGGACTGGCACAGTCTCCCAGACGAAGTGGCTGCTTCAACCCTTGATACAATATGTCAAGGGTCAGCAATTAACTAACCACTGCATCACTGGCATTTAAATTGTATGAATGAGGGTACCACCTATCGGCACCCTATGAATTTGCAGAGCAGTTTATTCCAAAATTATAAAACAAATTCGCCTAAGTTTTTCCTCAAATAAGCTGTAAATACTGCAGTTTCAAATCTCGTGACCGTTCTGTTGATCTGAATCTCCGTTGTAAAATTATGCAATTTTAGTGCGTGCGACGCATTTTCTTTGCGTGGCTGAAAAAGGGTACCTCACGATCTGCACCCCTTCCCTCCATAGGTAATACATGTGAATTTCATAGTCATGCATTGTTACTGAGTGGATGTGTAATTGAAACGTGTTCAGTTTGTTTTGTTGGCTTGATTTTCGTTTCTTTGTAACTGTTTTCATAGCTATAAAATGGCACTTAATCCCACGCGTACCTTTTTGTTCTATACGCAAACAGCCATGATACGCAGGGTGTCAATGTACCCTGCCGATAGCTGGTACCCTTACCATACATTGAAGAAACCATCCAAGTCTATTGATTGTGGGAAATGTGGGCATCTTTGGAAAAGCAATACAAGATAATGCACATGCTTACCAGCTACAGTACAGTTTAAGTTAAAGTGATATTTAAAAACATTACCCTTAACTTGGTCAGACTCAGCCTGAGAGGATTTGATTCACTTTCTAACAAGACAAATCAGTCCTACTTCACTGCCTGTCTGATGATGCGAGACTGAACGCGAGTAAATTCAAGTAGATCGTCTTTGTCATGCCAATGCAATGCCAATGGACAAAGTTGTGGTTATGTGTATGCATTTATACCAGTGCGGTGGCGGTATGGCAGTACAAAAACACCTACGTAGTACGTGACCTAGATCTAGGCCTGTAACGGCTGTACTGAGATTAGAAGAGGCAGATCAGTTAATAGTAAATACCCAGAACATACCTTTTAGGGCCTAACGTGCGTTTAGGTCTAGAACTATGTCTACCACAACGTTTAACAGTACTATCAGAGTATCAGGCCTACAGTCTAGGTGTTTCTGTTGTTGTTTTTATTTGAATTTATTTGCCGTTTATCATTGATCATTTTTTCCCCGTATTAATTTATGCCAAATTTTTACTTATGAATTAGAAGGTTCCTACTTTAATTCCAAAATTTTCCCTAGGCAGGGCCTACATTATTTTAATTTCATTAGAAATAATTCAAAAATACTCTATGATATCAAACATATCTAACGTTAGAGTGTCTAGTCTACTAAGAAGCATATAATAAATACGTTGTATACGCCTACGTAACCAGTACTAACCTTTCTTTCTTTCTTTCTTTCTTTTTTTTTTTAAATGAGGCCCTTCCGCCTACCTACCAGTAGTATACAATCGACCATATTGTGGTCCATTGATCATATGAGAAGCCCTTCCCATCTAGAATTCTATGGACCCCATACATTACTGGTCATTAGTAGGTGTGGGACTAGTCGGACAGTAGGAGTGCTCCTACTGCTGGACCTAGTAGACCTCTAGTTCTAGATCTACTCTAGACTTCAAAGGCTTCAGTACCACGTTGGCGGAATACTATATCAGACATAGATAGGCGTATATGGGACTGTGGTATTGATAGACTGCTTTCTTTCGCTGGCGAGTCTGCGTCTATGGCAAAATACGTGGAAAGTTACAATCTGCAATGTAGCCTCTGCAAGAGAGTGACCGCTGTCAAGGGTCGAAACAAATAGCAAAACCTTGAGAAAACCAAACGAGCAACTTACCATTTAGCCCGATTTCATCACCAATGGTCTCCAATTCGATATTTTCCTCAGGAGTGTTTTTGTGAACATAATTGAGTTTATTGTACAAAAGTTGTCTTTTTTGGACGTCTTCGTTCCGCTCTTCGATCGAGGTGTTGTACCTTCGCGAGACTCTTTTTCAAGCTAAAGTTTATGACCCCACCCACATAAATAACGTCACGAACTATACTCTATTATAATTGGTCAATACCAACCTCGCCGCAGCGGCAGACTAGAAAAATCGCTCTGCGGAGCGATTCGAGAAAACCGCTTGCGGTTGCCGCTCTGAAAAGTCACCGCTACCGCTCCAGTGTGAACGGTTGTATATGAACAACACGCGAGGGATTTTTGCGGCACGCCGCTGCCGCTGCCGCTGCCGCAAAACCGCTCCAGTGTGAACGGCCCTTTACGCGCCTTTGACAACCGCTCACAATCACCACATCAACAGTGTAGTTTGCGTGGTGCTGTAACGAAACACAAACAAACAAACAAAACATTATGAATAAAACACAAATATTCTACTTAGCAGTCGCGTCTCACAGCTAATCGCCTACAATCATGACAATGGTTCGTTTTTCACCTTAAGAACAGTTTATTACATAATTCGGCCTTTTCTGCTGGCTGGGTCTGAATGACATCTTAATGCTGGTCGCCGACAATTTCAACCGTGAATTTCTGGAACTATGGCTCTACAGACACAAACTTGAACGCAGTAAAATCGAGAAAATAATGTGAGTATATTTTTTGCTATATAATAAACAGTTTCTTGCTGTACAATGATTAAATTCAAGGGACTATTGAAAATCAATCGTGTGTTTCATGACTAATAACTTGAATTTTCTTGACAGACACGACGTATTGTGCTCTTTTAACAACCCCGCTGATGTCACCAATGCTATTAGAAGTAGGCCTATAAGTAGAAGTTGAAGTCGAGTAATAGAAATAAGATCTCTCGTATTCATATCACTATTCAGCGCCAATGGTAATAGCAGATAACAGAGTGGTACACGCATTACTGTCAGGATCGTTACCCGTTGTATCTCTTTGGCTGTAGATGTAAAACGACAATATTGTGGGTAAAATCGGGTACAGACGAAGGTGAAGGAAAAGAAAGAAAGAAATAAGGAAAGAAGGAAGGAAGGCAGAAGGTTTGACATCAATCTGCACAAAAAAGCAAAAGTCTTTGTAAAGTCTTAAAGTACATGTATATGATTTCTGGTTGAGGCGGTGTTGTGTCACAGACGACGCGGAAACGCTACTCAATTATCTGCATTTGAATAATTCCAGGAAATCCTCCGTATATGAATTAAAAATCATTTACAAAACAACGAAGATGACTGTACAGGTGAAATTCAAAACGGAAACCACCTTATTATCAAAAACTAACATATATTTCATGTAATGATCAGTGTTCTTGCATGATCGGAATTCCATATTTGATTCATTTGCAACTCTATACAAACACAGACAGGCGTTTGACACTCCAGCAGCAAACCGCGTATTATTGAAATCAAACCTCTCGGACCACAAGATTATTAGCATATCTAGGTAATCGTGTAGGTCATTCCCTTTCATGTTCTGCACGTTATTGGTTTCTTTCCCTTTTTTCAAATATTCTCTAGCAGTACAATCCCATCTGACTCGTTAGACTTTCTTCCTTGTAGTATGTAACCATGTAATAAAATTTCTACCCTTGATCAATTGTGATTTTTTTTTGTATCAAGGTTTGGAAAATATAAATAATTTACAAAGGAAAAGGTCAAGTTACTTTTAAAACTTTTGCTGATCGTTTTGTCATTTAAACGCTCATTCGTGCCCAGTTCTGGCAAAAGCAAGTGGCGGCAGATCCAGGGGGAGCACACCGGGGGCAAACCAAAACAAAATAAATAAAAAGAAAAAAACTGGGGGGAGGGTGCGTGCGCCCCTCCTTTAATTTTGTAAAGGCGCCCCCTCTTTACGAAATTCCTGGATCCGATCCTGTGTTAGGTATATGCATGTTTCATCGTTCTCAAACCCTAGATTTATTATACTTAAAGAGTCCAGTGAAAATTGTGATCATTATACGCATCGATATTCTCCCTTGTTCTGAACATACTCTACAGGTCAGAGAACGACGCTGCTTCGATTTCTCCATCATATTCCAGTCACGGCTTCATTGTTATTCAGTCGGACCAAGCAGAGGGAGTGAGTGTCGATTCGGAAGGGGCCGAGTCAGTTATGGCACGTAACGTGACAGGAGAACCTGACCTTATCCAGGGACCACCGTCTCATCAGAGTTCCGCTCCTGGTGACGTACCTCCGGCAACTGGAAGTGATTCTCCGCTCGTGGTGACGTCATCATCGCTGGAAGACTTTTATAATTCATTCGAGCAGGCGTTGGCGATTGCGCAGCATGCTGAACGCGCCAAATCTGAAGCGCGTACGGCAATTGAGAGAGCTGATACCGCCCGGGGTCTCGCAGAGCAGGCTTGGGGACAGGCGATGGCTGCGGCAGAGGCTGCGCAGAGTATCGCGCGCTCAGGTCTGGCAGTGGCAAAGTTATCGCTGGACGCTTGCAACCTACGCTCTAGCCAGAATGGACGCGGTCAGTCCTCCGACCATCTGAAGGGCGCGTTTGATCTGTTCGCACGGCAGAAGCAGCCAGTCATGACATACGACAAGTTTGAAGCAGCTCTAGGTTTAGCCGAAGACGACATTGACGACGACGTTGTCAGCCGAGAAATAACACTCGAGTTCGACAGCGACAAAGTTGGAAGCGACTACCACACTTGTGGTAACCATGAAGTGCCTCCACAGCTGAATTTCTATGATCCAGATCAGGGCAACCAAGCATCATCAACCCTACAGTCATCACAGCCGCTTTCAAGAAAAGACGCGGACGCATCCAGAAATGTTAGCAACAAGAAGCAAAACTTCGTTCCGAAGCGCTTCGAGAAATATCTGACACCTCTCGGGCACACATCGGGCGCGTCGTCGGCGCGCACGCAAAAGCTAGCCAATCCATGTGAATGTTTACAAGGGAAAACGTGTGGGACTAATCCACCCTCGACCAATCAGATCGCCGAGCGTTTCTATCGTCTTCATGCTGCCGCGCCTCCCGCTCGGGCTCAAACGTCCGCTTCTGACGAGCTTGAACCCTCGACGTTCTGGCGTCCCAATGACGTCACAGGGACCGACACGAGCAGCCGAAGGTCTAAGAAGGATCCTTATCTGGTGGGTCATCTCGTTTCCATGGTAACAAGAATCATTACATCTTCTTTGGCTCAATGTTGTCACTTTCATTGCGATTGCGTCATACTCAACAAGATGATAATACATGATGCATTATATATACGGAATCAAAAAAGGTATAACATGACAACAAGCCAGTTCGGAGTTAGCTCATGTGCACAACATTGGTGGCTTATTAGAATATCAAATTGGTATCAATTGCCAGCGGTGCGTTCACATTTCTTCGGCAGTTATTCATCTCAAATTTCAAAGACAATAGTACTTTTGAGACGTAATTATTTTCAACAGCAGCAGAGAAAGATCCTCAGAAAAAGAAATGATCGCAATCACACTAATTGCGCATTTCATAATTACTATAAACTGATGTAGATTATCATTCATCCAGTCGAAGTGAGAACCTCCAAGTTCTTATCAATAATCAGAAATCTGGATCACTCCTTACTTCACGCGACGTTTCGCCGATTAATTATTATACCGACTTGAAGGAAAGTTATACTTGTTCAAGTTTCATTATGCACGACTAAAGGTAAAACAAAACGATTATAGTCTTCATAAACTGACCTCTTATTAGAATCTTGATTTTCATCACCTTCAATCTGCGTCAAAGACCAAAAAATTGCATTCCAACCAAGCTGCCTTGTGCAAGACCCTTAAACGTTGTATTACCGAAATCAGTAATGGGAATGAGATGGGTAAAGGTGTAGTTTCGCAAAATTTCGGTTGAATCTTTTCAATATATCATTATTTTGACTATTTTCAGCATTGTAATTGTTATCATTATCCTTGTTATTATTCAGTATTTTTTACGATAGTAATGGTTGTCATCGATAATCATTATACCATTAGCAGAAGTCTACTTATTATTATTAGTATAGTATAGTGGTAGTAGTAATATTGTCATTATCATTATCACCATCATTATTCTTTTCATTATCGCTATATTGTATATAGTACCTCTAAAATATCGTATCAGGTGCCTCTGACAAGCTCCTATAGCACCCTTGATACCATTAAAGTGAAAGATTACAACAGCTGTCTTTCTATAACATTTTCAAAGGGAATATAAGTAACATAAGGCCTACTGGTAATCAGTCTCGACAAATTCGGCGAGGTAAGTCTGAGTGAGATTTTGCCACGTGCTTTTTGAACATCAAGGTGATGAATCCACCTGTCACGTTTCCCGCCTAGAAACCAGGGTTATCCAATCTTGCACTTCGTTTCCTAGGCAACAACACAGTCCATGCGTTGCTATGTCAATACATTGTACCTCTACTGTGCGTTTTATATTTTATCATGATGTGTGTTGCTTGTTGTCGCAGTGGCTATGGTGTTGTTTTTATGACGACACTGTAGGAAGAATATGTACGCGGCCTACGTCAATATTAGTTACTTTTGTAAATCAGAAATAGCGGGTATTGAAGTTCAAACTCGCACTGAAAGGGCAGTGGAAGTGAACACATCATTTCCGACGTAAGCTTCCTGTTTTCATCGGCTCTTTACTCAGAATTGGAGAACAATGCGAACCTTTCCCGGACATCTATCGTGTTAAAGAAAATGTTATCAAGGTCACATCATTTTCAGAGTCACTGTGTTATATCCACTATGAAATACCATTGTGCAACAATTGGAAGGATAAACACACATACACATGCACACACACACACACACACACACACACACACAGCAGAAAAAGAGGGGGGAATTGAGAAAGGGGATAAGGGTTAGAGGTAGGGGAGAGGGAGGGGGAGTAAGGAGGACAAGAAAAGTGAGTGAAAACGGACATTCAATTCGTAACAATTGTGTGTCTTGATGTGTCTTTTTTGTCGGTTGATCGGTCGGTTGGTCTCGATAGGCTGACGATGGTGCTAGCAGTGACGACAGCACACGGTCAGCTCCCACCAGCCTCGGGGTGCGCTGCCGACGCACTGAGAGTAGCGATGAAGGTTCGAGCCCCCCTCTCAAACCCCGCCAGCTGCAGCGGCTCAGCGACATGGAGCCCACGGAGGAGAACGTGATGACCCGCCTGCAGCAGCAGGCCAGACGAAGCCAAAGCTGCTCCAGCGAGCCTGGCGCCGACGCAACGAGGAAGCGACCCTGCTCGCCGCTGGTGCTGCCTGAGGCGGACAGCGGTTCGAACGTACAGGTAATTAAAGAAGAGAACTAGCAGACAAAATGAATACAATTTGTACTATGTATTTGGATATAAATTTATTCCTTTATACGTGCTGTGAAGCGATGCTATCTTGTTTCTACGTAATCATAAGGCACTTTTTTTTTTGGGGGGGGGGGGGGGGAGGGCAACACTCTGTCCTCATAGTTTTTGCCCTTATATATTTTGATATATATATTAAAATGTATTCTAACCTATATTTTGATATCTTATTATATGTTTGGTAGTTATATCATTTTCTCATCTTTAACTCATTTCATATATTTGTATATTTATTAATGAATGTATTCATTTATCTACCCCAGATCTGTCTACTTTTTATTGATTTAGTCAGTTACGTATTCATTTATCAAATCATTCATCTATTCAGCTTTATACTGTAGCAGTAGTTTATCTACTTACTCATGTACCTGTCTGTTCATCTGCTAGCTAGGAGGAACACACAGTTAGATAGATAACTTTTTACCAATCTCTTTTTATCTATCTATCTTTCAAATCATCAAGCTATCAATGTCAGCTTTAGAATAGTAGGAAAGTCACTTCAATAGAGTTTCTATTCCATGGCACCCCTGTATCGAACCATGCACTGGTAAGAAAGAGGTTAAAAGTGGTAGATTGTTATTGAGTCACATTAATAGTCTTAAACAAATATTGTTGTGAAGGCATAGATTGCACCTCAAGGACGAATTACACAAAATGCGTTTTGTGTCATATATATATACAGTGCAATTGTTTGCATCAATTCGATGACGTTATAGGGAGACTGGAATAATTCTGTATGAGGCAGTGACGTTGTTGCTGTTCAAACTCCGTCATTCATTTGCAGCTGAAATAGTTTGTCAAAAAAAAAATGCTTAGCAATCAGAACTTGCCCCATTTAGCATTGCTAAATCATTGTAACTCGAGCGTAACGTGATGCGAAGGACGGGATTGGGTTCCTTTTTCCGTTGGTAAATCAGTTAAAAGACAACAAAACAAACAAGATACTAGTGAAATATTAATGTGCAACCCGTTCAAAATGATCATGACTATCTCTTTTTCATGTGTCATCGTGGCCGACATCATGCTGTTACGTTAAATCACGTAAAACTGGAAATTCCCATGCCTTCTGTTTTGTCCGATCTTCTGTATGTAAGTTATTTGGTCGACTTGAACAGGGAGTAGGCCTATATAAATATAGAATGTCATTTCATAGGCTGCAAATCAACCAAAAGAAGACTCATGTAGTGTGTCTCGTTTGTGACGTATTCTTGTAGCAGAAGGAAGCATCGTTGGCCAAACTGCATCTTTTCTGTTTTTATTTCAGAAATCAGGCACAGTTAGCTTTGTATAGATTCGTCTCACGCCTTGATTATTAAGTATGACGTCTAGCTGTCGTATAGCCTGCGCGTTCAGAAACTAGTGTAAGCGGAAGATGACGTGCGGAAGGATCTCTACGCATCTGCGTATCAAGGGATTAGTTATCATAGGAGTGGTATTCCAGTTATCCGCAAGTATTGAATTTGTGACTTTATTCTCGACCTTTTCTTTTCCGTAAGTTTGATTGGACACGTCGGTGGTACCTGATTGCGCACTATTATTGACTGGAATGCGCGAACAGCAAAATCGCGTGCGATTTAAAACACTTCAGTAAGTCCGCGAACTTGCCCCAGTAATATGAGGTTAATGCTTCTTATGTCCGCGATTCTATACGGAATCCCAACAGAGGAAGATACCATATAAATGTTGCTATCAAGGTAGCGTCATCAGAATATCGTCGGCTGAATTCCTAAAATTTGTTGTTGAAAATAAAAAAAAAAGAAAGAAGTGAGATCACATACACGCACAACCTCTCATACGTGTGTATATTTACATATCGCTTCCCTGAATTTACAAGGTAACTGCTTCAACAGGGAAACAGCTATAATTCTTTCTGACCAACGCACTGACATTTCTGTGATCACTTTGGAATACCAGCGTTGCTTTTTTACTATTATGTTATAGGTCTACTCGAGATATTTTAGAAGGTTGTGCTTCGCATATTTACCAAAAAGAAAGAAAGAAAAAAAAAAGAGAAGACAGCTCTGCCACGCAGCTATCTCTGTCACAATAGACTGTTTCTCGAGTAAGAATTATTATAAAAAAGTTTGCTCATCAAAATCTATATTGACGATCAGTGGCGTGATGTTTTCTCGCACGAATTCGAAGATGAGTGAAGATGTCGCCAGTGGTCGCGGAGGAGTATGAGGAGAGATGAACAAGAAATTAAGAAACGAAAATTAAGATGAATATGAGAAAATGTATTCATGGACCGAGACTTGAACAGAGTGTAAAGCTGAAAAGATCTGAACCCCCCCCCACAACAACAACACAGTTTTAATAATAGCCTGATGGTTTTAATTTCGTACATCACTTGGTGTGCAAAATAATGATCTCTTCCGCCATTTCAACTTACAAATTTAGTCAGATCACATTGGAACTGTGATGCTCATAACTTTAAGACGGCATCTCTTGTGACCCGGATGTATTACTGAGTACCTGGCAGTCCTTAGTTAAGTACCAGGACCATTATTAAATCTTTGCTCACACTGTTTGGACTGCTCTGGAATGAGACAAACGCGCTGTTAGTGTTATTGTACACTATTGCACGCCCTATACGGACATAATATTTCGTGTATTATGTTTCTTCCGTTATGTTCATTCCATGCACACACGTATTTGTACCATTTTCGGTCTATCCATCTCAGATGCTGCCAAATAATGTCCAGGCGTTCCAGCCCGCAATGGCCAAGTCTACTACACCTCCTACCAGTTACCATGGAAACGTGACATCATCGGGGAGAGCCTATCTGTCCGACTAACATAAAGTACATCATTCAACATTGTATTCAGCGATTATCTATATACGCCATCACTCAGTTTCTGAGGAGGAAGGCTTTGTAGCTTTTCCACCCAATATGAAACCACTAGGGCCTATCCAGAAAGCCGTTCCAAGAAATGTATGCTTGAAGTGCATTAAGCAAGAAAAATAAATGCATGATACGTATCTCTATTACATCAGACTAGTCTACCATGCATACAAAATCCTAAGACAATGCGTCCGATTCTGAATAATCGGCTATGAACCTGGCATCTCATAGGCGAACACCCCTGCCCTGATTACTTTGTAGAGCATCTCGTAACTAGCGCCTCCTCTTACTTACGTACGCTGGATAATCGAATGGGACTCGAGATTCATGATTATGGTTGCTATGACTCTACATGTGATTATCTTTAATAGCGCCCTCAGGGCCAGAAAGAGACATTTAGTTATGTTTCAAGCAAATATTAGTACTCAGTACTCACCTTGGAAAACGCGAAGACCAAAACCTCATCACAAATACGTCTTTGCATGCCGGAGAAATTACTGCTCTATAAGATTCTGTTACAGTGGTGCAAAAATTGCAACTCTGGCAAGCTTAGAATTAAATAAGCCAAGAGTAACAGAAATGTTTTTCCTTTTTAGTATTGGGTATTTGCGACGACAGAAAACGTCCATTGTTGCCGATTTGTTTGGCCAAGAAGTGAGTTGATATCAAATATATGTGATTTAGTAAAAGGGGCGGCACCCTCTTTTAATCTTGAGTACATGTTTATTCAACACTGCTTTGAAATAAAATTGTCAGCATATGTATTCATTCAGAAATATAATGAGAAGTCTTTGTTCATGATTACTGCTTGTGAGGTGGTGCTGTTGTATAAATACATGTATTGTCAATCGTCATCTTCAAATGCATCACTTTGGTAATGGTAATGAAAATGTGACTCAGTTAGATGCATGCCATTTTATCAGGTGGGTTAACATCTTGGATCACACCCGCCTAAAAATGTGTGGGGATAGAGCCTTCTCTTCTGTTGTGCCATGTCTGTGGAACTCTCTACCAGTCCAGCTTCGGAATTGCAACAGCCTCATTACAAGTTTGAACTGAAGACGTATCTTTTCCAGAAACTTTGTGAATGATGTGTGACACATTGTGGGAGCCGGGCACCTTTGAATGTTTCTACAGATAAATGGCGCTATATAAATGCTGTTTCATCATCATCATCATCATCATTCCTTCCTAATTGAATATTTTCACTTTGATTGAATGTGCATGTTTTGCAATGCTGCCGCTGTTGCTAATTATCCAAACAAGTATCGTAAGTGCAACAAAGGAAGATAACGGTTGATGAAGAAATGTAAAGTGAAAAGACAAACACAAACCATTGTGACTGCCACCCTCTCTCTCTCCAACTATATCTATATGAAGAGTTTGATCGCAAAAGGAGTTAACTCCATTCTTGTCAATTTGAGATATCTGCGATTAAACCCGCTAAGAAACAGAGAAATTAAGAAGATTTTTTTTTTCAAAATTATAACTTCAAGGATATTCTTCTTCTTTTTTAACACAACAAATGAATTAACAGAAGAATGGATACATTTTGCTCTGTCTGATGATGGACTTATTTTCAAATGTATTCAAATGGTGCTTAACCCATTTTGCAATCAACTCTTCATATACACTCACTTATCAAATCACATTTTCATAGTATGAATTATATGCACTTGTTATGAATAATTTATGTTGTGTACAACAACAGCACAACTAGAAACATTACTAGAGGCTTTGCTGAGAATGGCTTGGGTTTTATTGCAGTTTCTTTGTCTTCATCTGTTCAAACAGAAATGCCCACTTTGATATGCTTTGAATCAAATTAAATCAACAACCAGCACTCCATCATCAGTCAGAAGAATATAAATCAACTGACCATCGTGGGAGACTGAAGTTTCTGATTCTTTAACTCTGGAATCAAAACATTTTGCTCCTCATTTTTTCTCTATCTTGCCTTCCGCTTACAAAAATACACAAACATATATATATACTTATATGCATCTTTAAAATATACATATATGATGAACACTTATGTGGCAAGCATACATCAATAAGAAGATTGTAAAATAGACCAAACCAGAAGGGTCTTGTGTCATTTAGAATGAGTTAAAAGTCTCTTACTTAAAAATGCATATTTCAAGAATTGCATCAGAGAACTGTATTTATATGCTTTACACAAGAAAAAAAAAAGTCAATACAGATCAAGTCTAAGTCAACAGACCTACCATACATCTCACTCTTGTATATGGATGACTTATATTACTTGCCCACATTTGGAAGTGATAGAATATTAGCATAAACAAGAAGAAAACTAGATAAACAGGACAGTGGTTCATGGGTAATGGCCATGAAGAAGCTCTCAAAGCTTAGAGCATTAAACAGACATACATTAAAGTTCTTTCAGATTGGTGCGAGAACTTGTAAAATGTGTTAAGAAACCAATTAGATGCTAATCAAGTTTTTTTTTTCAGGGAAATTTCATCCTGATGAAATGTTGCTTTGTATGAAAAAAGACAAATCAGAGAAGTATGTCTGTGCAAAATGTTTGGGAAAAAAAAATCGGGAAAATAAATGAATAGTTAAAGTTCAGATTGTAAGACATATGGGCAACACTGCGTGATCTAGGTGTTAACAGGTCTCCCTTCAGTTTAGACACAAAAATTCACCAAATTTTCTCTCTTTTTTCCCCAAGAAGTATTTTCATGGTATATAACTAGAGTAATATGTTTTTGCATGTCCTCAGCGGGTAATTAGTTCTGTCTCTGCCAAAATATTTGAGAAAAGTGAAAGTCATTCACAGAAACAGAATTCTGTTCCTGTGGGATTGTCCTCAAGGCTTTTAAGGGAATTTAAAATTGATTAAGGTACTGGAATATATTGTAGAATATAACAGTAGTCTCGTGTAATGCATACTTTTTAACTACTGCTCCAGTGTGCACTTAAAACACATGAAATTCTTTCTGTTTGCATAAACTGTCGCAAAAGTAAACATGTTATATAACACCATAATATCACAAGGGCATTCAAAAAGCTGAGTCACATGGGAGATGTTGAAAGATGAAGCACTTTGCCAATCATTTGTTACACAAAAGAATGTCTGTGAACTCACATAACTCTTATCAGAGAAGATAATTATCATTTTATGGAGACACATTCAGACTTTATTGCCATATTGCTGTGATTTTGAACATGGTTAGATTAGGATTGATAGAGATGTGCAATGGGGGGGGGGGGGGTCTCCTAAAATCTTTTACAAACTCCTCCTTCAGATGAGAAGAATTCCTGCAGCTTGCAACTATAGACCGTGCATTTATCTAAACATTTTCTGAGGCAGAATCACGATCCGAATGCGTTTGAGACATTTTCAGGTGATATATAAATGCAACCATGTTTTCACAAGGGTTTAGAAACGGCAATTTGATATGCCAAAAAAAGAAAAAAGAAAAAAAAAAAAGAAGGGGGGCACTTTGAAACACATTTGAGATCATGATCGCCTTTCTGCAAGAAGATAAACTTAATGCTATTTTGAAACGCATTTATCTCTCTGAGCTGCCAAGGTTAATTTCCAGCTGTTTCCAGTTCTAACCACTGTCAGTGCCTGACTGATGAAGGCATATCGTTTGGTGGTACGCAGTTGACCTATACTTCCCAGGTCGAGTGGCGCAGTGACAACACTCAAATTGCGATTATAAGATGGTAAGACAAATGCAGCACCCCAAGAATTGTGTTTCAAACCACATTCGTAAACGCCATTCGAAACACGTTTCAAAATGTGATTCTCGATCTCTCTCTCAAGCTCTATAAATGCAGCCAGAGTCTTACCTACTAGACACTTCTACAATATCAGTCTTTCTACTGCAAGTTTGCACTTATTTACAGCAAATATGGTACGCAGTAACACATCTTTGAGACACTTTTGCAACGCACATTTCTGCAATGGGATAACAGTTCTGTATTTGACTGCATGGAACAGCCAGACGGTGCTTTAAAGAGCAATGTTACATTCTCCAACTTGGCATTTGTTGAGCCATGTACACATTTTTTAAAATTTTTTTGTTTTTACACCAATTTACATGGACATCAATTGAAGTACAGTTTCACAGTGGAATCTAATACAACATAAAGCACAAATCACAACCCAGATAAATGTAACAAAAATCACTGTTTCTGAAGATGGTAATGATGGCATAAAAAGGAAGAATGATGAGAAAAGACAATGCTGGGAGAAAGGCAATACTGCCAAGAAGTGAAACTGAGAACATTCGATGCTGTCACTGTAAAACACATAAAATCTGTGGCATATAATACATCTCATGAATTATCAGACAGAATACAATCCTGGCTTAAAGAACAATTTAAGCAATTTTAGATTTATGGTGCGGTCCTCCCGTCTGCGTTTCTACTTCTGAATGAATAAAATATCAATGAAGTACTGGTCAATATCATCGCAGATGAAGATAAACACGATACATGACATTAGGCATATATTTAAAGGCACTGTCATTGTTTGTTTGACTGCTCAATTACATAAACATGATACAGGGATACATATATATTTTGTACAAACCATCTACGATCAGTCAGAGGGGGTTTATAGAAAACTGTCATTGTGTCTGACTTAGTAAACAATAAATAGTGAAGTCTTATCATGCATACATTCTTCATATATAAAAGCAACATTTTGCAATAATAGTGTTAAAAAAGAAGGTATAAGTTATGAAATCAATTTCATATACACAATGTATAAAAAATACCTCCCTAGACCAGCTAGGTTATTAAACAGAAACTTATGAAATGCAGGGATATATCCTACAATATAGCTTTTCATACCACTGAAAGTCAACTATTTAGAGAAAAATTTGCACAAGACATCGAAAGCAATTAAATCACAAGTGTTGAGTTTCTTCCGAAGCACGTACTTGTAAATAATGAATATGCACATGGCCCATCCTCTCTTGAGACACAATAAAAGCTAACTAGAAAAAAAAAAAATCAACAACAAAATTGCATTCTATCACAATTGTATAGTTTATATCTACCCACTAGCATCTAATTGGCTTACAGGAAAACTACACTAAGGAAACGCTTGCCAAGTGCCGAAGGTGAAAGTGTGATTACGAAAGCAAACATCACCCACATACTAAACGAAAGTGAAGTGACCGGAGCAAGCGTTGACGCGACAGCCAAGGAATATTGACAACGCCAACCTATCTGGTGCCCTCTAGTGGCATGGCCATGACAGGCAACCCCATCTACTGCATGGAAATGACATGGGGATAAACCCATCCGCACAAGTCACTTCTCTGAAAATAGTTACCCTTCATTCCATCATTTCCGGCATTGCCTGAATCTAAGAATCAGATCTAACCTTTTGATGTACATCAGTCTGGTTTTTTTTTTTCCATATGTGTGCAAGAACATGGGAATGGATAAAAGACTGAATTTGCAATACTGTAAAACATTAATATTCTATTGGATTATTGTCAAAGTTTGTCCAATAACTGCCTATGAGAAAAAGAAGAAGAATATGGAGCCTTGCAACTAGGACAGTCATATTGTTCACTGTGATCCATCAGGACAGGTATGTGTGGTCTGGATCCAGTCTCCACTGACCACTACTGACCACATCTATATCTTGACCTTTGATCAACACTGTAGTTTAGAAGAGTGCTTGAAAAGTAGTCTGAACTTGAGACAATCAAAATCCAATTAATTTCTCCTATATTAGCTTTATACCTTTTCTCATGGGATGTCTTTATTTTCATAATGAAGTCATTCCAGCATTTATTCATTTTTCCTTTACATCTTCCTCTTCGTGTTTCTAATCATTATTCAGTAATCTATCCACACTTGATGTAGGTTGAAGATTAAAAAGTCCACTCAGATGTGGCAAATGCGCCTCAGTTCAACAGGAAGTTGATACAGTAGAGATGAGGGCAATTAGGTAATCTCTACTATCTGACACTGAGTTTTCCTACATCTATGCTAATCAGTGAAAACAAGCACTCCAGCCTGCATGTCAATGAATAGAGCTCAGTAATGGTTAAACAATGCTCTCCCTCCAAAGTGAAAAAGGGATTAAATGTGGCATACATCACATTGAAGACAAGTTCTTATGTTTCTTTCCATTGGACAAGTCCAGTAACGATGGCCGAGCATGGTTGAATTGCGAGACACTCAGTGTGATAGGACTCAGATCTGTACAGCTTGCCTGAAGTTAATGCGCAGAGCAGGTCTTGTGTCTTTGGCACAGACAAACAGAAACCTATTCAACGCACTCAAGAAATGCCTGTCTGAATACAACATGATATTCATATTGTTTTGTCCTCTAAAGCTCATGAGTCAATGAGCAATTTTTTTAATGCATAAAAGTTTGCATGGTACAGGTCTTAGATGCCTGCTCTCAAAGTTTTGAATATACAGCAGAAGGGTTTTTCCATTTTCCCACCCTTGAATATACACTTATTCAGCTTCAATGCAAGTTATTTAGCCTAGCACTTCGCAGCAATGCAAACATCTTAATATTCTGTTTCTTCACTTGATTTTCATGTACTTGTTCTACACGTGTGCAATAGCTCTAACATACTTCCCATAATGGCACATATAATACCAGCATGCACTTCTTCTAGCTTGACTCCTTCATTTCACCACACTTTTCTTCCGCTACAAAAGCCAACTCGCCTATCATTCCTCATGAAAAATGAAATTTAAACCGAACCAACTAAAGTCTTCTCCAAACGATCTTCCTTCTGGCGACTACAGCTACGCTCCATCAGCTCGATGAAGTTCTCATACAACACCCACTGCCCGGTATCTGCAGCATACATGGTACATGCCGTCACGGTGACAACAGTTCCAGTGCAAGTGTGCATCACGACTGGAATGTATTCTTTTTTTGTCCCTCTGAGAAGGTGGTGCTTCCCGTCACCCACAGTAAAAGTCGCTCATTCCGGGAAGAAGGCATTGTGGGAAAAGCGGGACTCAATTCTTTTGTCAGTCCGCTGCCTCTGCTGCTGGATGGCCCACGTCCGCTTGGCGATGAACTGCCGGGCGTTCTTGTCCCATCGGCTGCGATTCTGGAGGATCTGATTGCAGGGAGGGTGATGTAATGAGTGTTCATTGGAATAGTTCATTAAGCACAATTTCAGTCTGGAAACAAAGACTAGCAATGACATTGAGATGACCTTGAATGCATACAAAGGTAATGATGAGCTGCACTTTGTAATATGTGTGTATAAAATTTGTGTATACATATGCTGCACATTAATGTTACACATTGTCTTGGACACACACAAGGACAGACACAAAGGGCCAGATGAGGATGATGGCTGCTGTGTCTTCACACCTAAGTTAGTTTGTGGAAGAAAACTTCGTCAGTTTCTTGCATTTTTAATGCCTTTGAGTTGAAGAACCTGCGAAGGAGGCAAAGAGGTTTGTTACTAAGAGTTTACTGTGTTGTTTTATGATGTACTACGTGTATGCAGAAAATGAGATCAGTATTGTTGAACTTGAATCGTGCAACTTTCACAGACAGTAAAAATGTAGTGACTTTCTGGAGAAATGTGTGTACCACACATTGCATGCTCTCTGAATAGGGTCAAATGACAGTTGCTCAGTAACTATTGTGTATATGTAGCATACAGATGCATTGCTAGAACTGAGTATCGAAGTTGTTTTACAGTGCATAAGGCTGCCTGGTTGATTGTAACTGATTGCATACTGTGATTAGTGATATGTTGTTTGGAGACTTTTGTGTGAGATCTTCAGAATACTTACAATAGTTACATGCAAAGAGTAATTGTATTGATGGATCGAAGTATTTGTACTGTAGCGTTAGGCCTAGGGCTACACAAAGGGGTAAAGTAGCTAGTAGAATTTCTACTAGGTTCTGTGTATGATGTGTTATACCTGTATGAATATGAAGAGGCATTCTTAATGATCAATAGCACGGAGAATCTAATTGTTGCTTGCATGAATAGCTCCTGCCAAGGCTTCTGCTTCTGAAGGTTAAGAGAATGATTAGTTACACAGAAGTGTATGTTTAAGTACTGGCTAATCAAAGGAATATCACATTGCATCAGTATTGCACACAGTGAGAAAGTTATAGGCATAAGTCTACACATACCAGTATCTCAGTATCTGTAAAGAAAGCAGTGTTGAAGGCATTATAGTGTTTCAGTTATGTGTTAATGTTTGCATGGCATAATTCATATGCAATAATTGCAGTTGTTGTGTTTGCCTTTGAAATTCCAGTTTTCACGGAATGTAACACCGAATGAGTACCAAGGTAACAGAGTGTACGAGGAGTACAAACAACAGAAAGAGTGACAGAATAGAAGGAATTACATACATGCATTGTTACCAGATGGAACGAAGGATAGGGAAAGAAACAGAGAGAGAGAGAGGAAGGTGTTTCTGATTGCGATCCCTAATAAAGTACATTGCGACATTCCCGTAAAAACATTTGTCTGCTTGGAATTCTTGCGATCGACCACAACTACACTTACAGTGAAAACTCTTATCTCAGTGAAAACTGAATAGTGAATACTCTCCCTGCGTCAATTGATATTACGGAGACATGGCTGCGACTGAGAGAGATACAGCAGTACCAGTTGATGAGACTCTTGAGAGAATGGCAGAAGTGCAAGAAGAACGTAACAGACAGCCTACAGAAAGGGGAATACAGTGGAATTTGGATGTGAGAAGGAGAGGCTTTAGGAGTTCTCTAACCAAGTGGAGACGTTCCTGCAGTAAATTGAGAACGCTGTTGCTGGAAGATGATTATGACGAAATCAAACAACATCGTAACACACTGCAGGATTGTATGGATAAATTGATCGATGCACAGGAACAGTATTCAGCCATCTGCACAGAAGACAATGACATACTGGCTCAATTCGATGAGGTCGAGGCAGATCATGCATCTGTTATGAAAGAAACCTTCAACATCCTCAAGAATCTGCGATGTGATACTTCAAGTATGCATTCGGACGCACCTCACGAGAGATCTAGATATGAAACCGTCCAAGATGTTCAGATGAAAACTTCAGCGCAAGTTGTGCGTGATGATGTGACTCCTCTTACCCCAGAGACCAAGGAGACTCCCTTGTTAGAAATGGAATTGACCAGGAATCTACAGGATACTCTCCATCTTCATCGGCTTCCATTGCCGGAGCCCCCTGTCTTCAATGGAAAGCCGCTAAATTACCCAGCCTGGAAGATGAGCTATAACCTTCTCATCGAACATAGCAAGGTTCCACCCCATGAGAGGTTCTTCTACCTACTTAAATATCTGCGAGATGAACCAAGGGAAATGGTAGAAGGTTATGCCTTAGCAGGAGATGACATGGCCTACAGAGATGCGATAAAATCCCTGGATGAAAGATATGGCAACACATTTGTGATTTCAAATGCCTTCAGGGATCGATTGGACAGTTGGCCCAAGATAGCGCCAAAGGATTCTGCAGGACTGCGAAGGCTCTCTGACTTTCTGCGCCAATGCCACACAGCATCCAAGACGGTACATCATCTGAATCATCTCGACGACGAGAGGGAAAACAGGAAGATCACTTCAAAGCTCCCGGACTGGTTGATAACTCGATGGGGGCGAACTGTAGTCCAATGGAGAAAGGAAACTGGTGCATTCCCTCCATTTGCAGTCTTTGTCAAGTTTGTTGAGGATGAAGCTGCTATTGCTTGCGACCCAGTAGTTTCATTTGGGAGCTTGAGGGACGACAAACTGAGCCATGGAAAGCAGTCCAAAGCAAGATCGATGAACACGATGACTCAAGCTCAATCTGCAAACACGGAAGGTCGTAAATCACCCACCTGTTCATTCTGCGGGGCTGCTCATCACACAGACAAGTGTCAGTCCTTTGCGAAGTTAGATCTTCAGGCAAGGAAGGAATTCATCCTAAAGAATGGACTCTGCTACGGCTGTTTGCAGAGAGGACACATGAGCAGGAGTTGTCGACGCAGGCTGAGATGTGCGAATTGCAAAGGGCAACATCCTACGCTGCTTCACGGTGACACCAGACAAACGTTGAGCACTGAGAGCACAAAGACAGAAACACGGGTAGGACCTGACAAAACAACGAGCAACCGGACGGAGCACAGGTCCACAAGCTCCTGTTCAAGAAGTGATCACAGCCACATTTCCAGCTCAATGATTGTTCCTGTCTGGCTGTCCCACAGGAATGATGCAGGAGAGAGATTGACATACGCCTTGCTGGACACACAGTCAGACACGACCTTTCTACTGAAATCCATCAAAGATGAGATGGGGATACATGGTACTGAGGTCAACTTACAGCTATCCACACTGTCAATGAAAAACCAAAGGATAACCAGTGAACGTGTAGAAGGATTGTGTGTACGAGCTCACGATGGCAAGAACAAGATAGCTCTACCACCAACATACACACGTGACATCATGCCTGCAGACCGTTCTCATGTGCCGACTCCCAAGACTGCGAAGTCCATACCCCACCTGTGCAACCTTAGCAGCAAGCTTATGCCTCTCCAAGATTGCGACATAGGCCTCTTGATCGGCTATGATTGCGCAAGAGCGTTGATGCCCAGAGACGTGATTCCTGCACCATGTAACAATGGACCATATGGAATTCGCACGGATCTCGGATGGAGCATCGTGGGAATGATGCGTCCTAACTACATTTGTAAAGATGATGATCACATCGGTACCAGTCACAGATTGATGGCCAGGGAAATCCCAGATAACTTGGTCATAGACAGAAAGGAAGTTTTCCTTTCTGAGAAGACAACAACTAGGGAACAAATCACACCCCATCAAGTAAGGAGCCTTATGGAAGCCGACTTTTCTGATGTGAATGACGAAGGAACAGTGCTCTCACAGAATGACTACAAATTCCTTGATATCTTGGAAAAGGGAATCCACAAGAGTAGCGATGGTCACTATGAGATGCCACTTCCTTTCAAGGACGAGAGGCCTCAGCTTCCAAACAACAAAGCCCAAGCAAGGTCCCGGCTTATTCAACTGGAGAGGAGGTTCAGACACAACATGGAGTATCACAAGAAGTACACTGAAGTTATGGAAACACTCATCAGCAAAGGGTACGCTGAGAGTGTTCCAGTAGGCAATGATGAGAGTACTACGTGGTACATTCCACATCATGGAGTAATACAACCCAACAAGTTGCGGGTTGTATTTGACTGCAGCGCCCAGTACAGGGGACATTCTCTGAACAGTCACCTCCTAACGGGCCCAGATCTCACGAACAAGCTGACGGGAGTTCTTTGTCGCTTTCGACGTGAGAATGTTGCATTCATATGCGACATCAAGGAGATGTTCCACCAATTCAAGGTCAATGAAGAAGACCGAGACTATCTCAGGTTCCTTTGGTGGAAAGGTGGAAACCTTGACGAGGATCCCAGCACATACCGTATGAAGGTACATCTCTTCGGGGCTGGGTCATCACCTGGTTGCGCAAATTTCGGTTTACGAAGATTGGCAACAGATCTTACTCAAGAGTTTGGAGAAGATGTCAAGAATTTCATTCATCATGACTTCTACGTTGATGATGGACTCCAGTCGATGCCCACAGCACAAGAAGTGATTCAGTTGATCACCAAAACCAAGCTGTTGTGCGAGAAGGGAGGTCTGCACTTGCACAAGTTCGTATCCAACAACAGAGAAGCGCTCAATGCTGTGCCTGAGGAGGACAGGGCCAAGAATGTGAGAGAGATCAACCTCCAACATGACGACCTGCCTATTGAGAGAGCCCTTGGCGTACAGTGGTGTGTCGAATCGGACACATTCAACTTCAGAATGACGCTGCAAGACAAGCCTCTCACCCGAAGAGGCGTATTGTCCACGGTCATGTCCATATATGACCCATTGGGACTGATAGCTCCACTCATTTTGCCGGGCAAACGAATTCTACAAGAGCTATGTAGCCTATCAGTCGACTGGGATGACCCCCTTTCTGAGGAACTGAGGACACGATGGGAGAGGTGGAGAAGTGACCTCCTCACACTTCCCACCGTATCGATCAACAGATGCTACAAGCCAGCTGACTTTGGAGAGGTGAAGTTCTCAGAGTATCATCACTTCGCTGACGCCAGCACCGGTGGGTACGGCCAGTGTACGTACTTGAGAGTCGCCAACCCTGAAGGACAAGTGCACTGTTCTCTTGTGATCGGAAAGGCCAGAGTGGCACCATTGAAAATGGTGACTATTCCTCGCTTGGAATTAACAGCTGCCGTTGTTGCGGTCAAGGTCAAGGCCTTCCTGGATACAGAATTGCAACTTGAAGGCGCTACTCACACCTTCTGGACTGACAGCAAGGTGGTTCTCGGCTACATTAACAATGATGAGAAGCGGTTTCATGTCTTCGTAGCAAACAGGGTTCATCAGATTCGAAGACATTCATCCACGTCACAGTGGAGACACATCGAATCGAGGGAAAACCCGGCTGATGATGCCTCAAGGGGTTTGACGGTAGCCCAGCTGAAGGATTCTAAGTGGCTACGTGGACCTGACTTCCTGTGGAAGAGTACACTCCCCGCTCAATCTACAGGAGAGAAATTCATGGTACACACTGATGACCCGGAACTGAAGAAGTCACACGTCCATACTTCTCATGTAAGCCCAAGTTTCCTACACTCAAGTAGACTGGACCGATTTTCGACTTGGCACAAGGCCAAAAGAGCAGTTGCCAACTGTATGCTGTTTATCGCTCGACTGAGGCAGCGGTGTGAGGAGAAACGCAACAAGAACCACAACAAGCGTTCAGAGGAAGAGGCCATCAATGTAGAACGCCTAAAGATCGCCGAGATAGAGATTGTGAGACTGGTACAGAGGGAAACCTTTCCAGAAGAGATCCAGGCCTTGTCAGTGATAAGCAGAGGAGATGACCTGACTATGAGGCAGAAGACGCGTCAAATGAAAATGACCAGTCGTCTTCGCCAGCTCGACCCCTTCTTAGACGACAGAGGAATCTTGCGCGTTGGAGGACGCATTCGCAAATGCGACGAGCCATACGAGAAGAAACACCCGGTCATTCTTCCTCGTCAACACCACGTGACCGAACTTGTCATTCGTCATTGCCATGAGCAGACTGCACATCAAGGAAGGGGTACAACACTTAATCAGGTCAGGCAAAGCGCGGGTACTGGATCCTTGGAGGCAGTGGCAGAGTGTCCAAGTACATCCGGTCATGCGTCACCTGTAAAAGACTCCGTGGTCCTGCCTTGACCCAGAAGATGTCTGATCTGCCTCCCGATCGAATTACTCCAGCACCTCCATTCACTTATTGTGGAATGGATTGTTTCGGACCTTGGATGATCAAGGAAGGCAGGAAGGAGCTCAAACGATACGGACTCTTGTTTACGTGCATGGCATCTAGAGCCGTGCATATCGAGACACTCAACGACATGAGCACAGATGCTTTCATCCAGGCGTATCGCCGTTTTGTGTCAATCAGAGGTCCAGTGCGTCAGCTCAGATGTGACAGAGGCACAAATTTCGTTGGGGCTGCGTCTGAATTCCAGAGAGCTGGCAGTGAGATGGACCGGACCAAGGTGAAAGACGTCCTACTGAGAGATGGATGTGACTTTGTTGAGTTCAAATTCAATGTTCCCTCTGCCAGTCACATGGGGGGAGCGTGGGAGAGGTTGATCAGATCTGTCCGCACCGTGCTGGATGGGTTGCTGAACCATGCTGGGTCACAGCTTGACGACGAATCCCTACGCACCTTGATGCACGAAGCCGCTGCAATCGTCAACAGCAGGCCGCTGACAATAGATGATCTAAGTGACCCCGCACATCCCGCACCGCTGACCCCGAACCAGCTCATCACGATGAAGACCAGCGTCATCCTTCCACCACCAGGGTGCTTCCAGCGGGCCGACGTATATTCAAGGAAGCGTTGGAGGAGGGTGCAGCACCTGCTGAATGAGTTTTGGAGCCGGTGGAGGAAGGAGTTCCTGCACAACCTGCAGACTAGGCAGAAATGGACCGTTCCGCAGCGAGACCTAGGAGTCGGAGACGTGGTGGTGGTGAAGGATGACAACGCTCCTCGCAATGCCTGGCCCATGGGTAGAATAGCCGAAACTTATCCTTCAGGCGACAACCATGTTCGAAAGGTAAAGGTCGCGATGGGTGAGCAGAACTTGAATGGACTTGGTAGGCGAACCACTCCATGTTCATATCTTGACCGTCCAGTTCATAAACTAGTCTTGCTCGTCCCCCAGGAAGACCAGGAGTGATTCCCGGACAAGGAGCCAGTGCATAGTTATGCTCTAGATTGTTTCCTGTCAAAGAACCTTAGATAGTTTGAGAACTGTGACATCTAGTCAAGTTGTTTCATGCATGAATGAAAGCGTTTGTTTTGGACTTGTTTATACATTCAAGCACATATAAGTTGAATTCTTGCTAATGAACAATTCAAAGGCTAAGGAGTGAAGAACACTGTTTTATGACGCATTTGAACATTGTCAACTTCAATTCCCAGAAATTGTGTTTGAAACCATACAAACACATTGGAAGTGTTGCGGTAGTCCCAACTAAATGCAAAGTGAACAGGAATCTCACTGTTATTGTTAATTGAAGTGTATGAACAATTTGAAGAGATTGCAAATGTTGCCTTTGTCATATAAAACATGTACGACATGTTCCAGATAACGAAAGTTATTGACTCTTCGAGCATAAAACTCAAAGCATTGCTTGATGTGTTATCTTTACAAGACTTGAGAAATGCACACGAGATATATCCTATACTATAATACTCGAAGTTGTTGTTGTTGTAGCGGCCTTATGTATTTCCTGTTTTATTTCGGCGTTGCTGGTTTCTCTATCTCCTCCCGAGCCGTCGGCTCCGGGCAGTTGCGACCGGTGCCGTCGGCCGCAGGAGAGTATCCTACATCGAATGGCGCGGGTTTCGTCCCCTCTCCGCCTCCGTGTCGACGTCGAGGACGAAAAAGAAAAATTAATTAGCTATATGCATAATGCATTTTTGTGCGTGACGAAAGAGCCGAGCGTTTCAATATTCACCGATCCTGCGCTGGCCTCCTGCTTTCTCGATCTTCCATCTTTTAGCTTGCAGAGACACTGGGGGATACTAAAGATGATGGTGCAGCGAAATCTCTGACATCTTCCGGCGGACGCGCACGCACACACACAATGTACCTCGCAGAACTCTATACACACTGTACACTGTGTGTATATAGTTCTGTGATGTACCTTTGCCTCCGCCTGTTACGTGTACTGAATGTATTGACGATGGTTACACGAATCTGTGTGTGCGTGATATGGACTACAAGGGCATTTACGTACAGTTCGCCATTATTGGCGTCCCCAAATGAAAACAACGAACGTTGGTTATGTAATTGTATTTTGCACAACTGCAGAATACTATATGCAGCTCAGGTACGTCATTTAGTTTGCTCGCCGTTTGCTCTCAAGTCCGGTGTCATTGTACGCAGACTGTTTAGGACGCGGCTAAATATATTTGCCGATCGTACCCTTACATATCAGATTACACGCGCAGCTGTGTCCATTCGTTTACTGCAGAGCTGCTGTAATCATACATATTCATAAGATGAGCGGACGTAGAGGAAAACCTCGCTTTGCCGACCGCCTATTTTTAAAATTGCAAGTGGAAATAGAATGTGTGGTTCTATGGTCTATCAAACCAAGTTTTGGTGACAAAAAAAAAAGAGGGAGCAAATGAAGACGAATGCAGTGATGTATATATTCTTCTTTCTTCCATAACATGGGAAAAATATTAAAGAAAAAAAATACGAGGTCGTGAGAACCTACTCACACGGGTGCCTATTAAACCTGATGACTATGATCTCCCCCTCCCCAAATAATAACAATGATGATGATAATAATAATAATAATAATAATAATGATAATGATAAGGATAATAATAATAATGATATAATAATAACAATAATAGGAGCAATAATTGTAGGCCTAATATTAATTATGATAATGTACAATCTGAAGCAGATGTAGTTCTATATTAATATGATATATCAAGCCAAGTTTTGGTGATTAAAAACAAAAAGGAGGGAGCAAAATTATGAAGACGAAAATATCTTATTTTTCTCTCATAACGTGGGGAAAAGAAACATGGAAAAAAAACCACAAAACAAACCGAAGCCTTGAGACCAGCCGTGGATTCCCGCGGGTGCCCGCGTGGATGCAAGAGCAGGGGGTAATCAAAGTCATAGTGTTAATATCTTCCCGTTTCGACGGGAACAACCTGTGGGCAGAACTTTCGGGGAATCTCATTTGCGTTTTTGGTAATTTTTCCCTGAATGTTTTTGTTTTTTGCCCTGCGGAGGTGGAAATGTGTGTGTGCGTGAGGGGGGGGGGAGGGGTGAGGGGCAACAAGACAACTGTTGGACTTCAACGGGTGCAAATAACCCCTCGAAACTCAAGTTCTATAATAAAAGCAAGTAGTGGCGGGAATGATCCCTACCAATGGACCGGATCGCCTGGCATATACTACAAAAATGTATTATAAAATTTCTGGGAAGGATGGTCATTTAGAAGACAGCACAATTAACGAAAGAATGAGAAGACTTTTCTTTTTATTTCTTCAATAAAAATGTGCAAAATCGTATTATGAGAAAAAAAAATTAAGCCCCTCAGACCCGTGGATTTCCACGGGTGCTGCTAGTAAATTGAATAATTCTGTTACTGGAGAGACCGATTGCAAATAGCAATTTGTGTCGAAATTGTGGACATTTGGTCCAATTTGTGCCAAGGGTTCTAAAATTGTGTTAATAAGTGCAGATGTCTCTAAATTGCGTCAGTTCATTGTTTAGAGATTCCAATTCACATAATTATTGAGTAAATTGGTGTCCAATTTAAAGGAGCCATGTAATGAGTGTTCATTGGAATAGTTCATTAAGCACAATTTCAGTCTGGAAACAAAGACTAGCAATGACATTGAGATGACCTTGAATGCATACAAAGGTAATGATGAGCTGCACTTTGTAATATGTGTGTATAAAATTTGTGTATACATATGCTGCACATTAATGTTACACATTGTCTTGGACACACACAAGGACAGACACAAAGGGCCAGATGAGGATGATGGCTGCTGTGTCTTCACACCTAAGTTAGTTTGTGGAAGAAAACTTCGTCAGTTTCTTGCATTTTTAATGCCTTTGAGTTGAAGAACCTGCGAAGGAGGCAAAGAGGTTTGTTACTAAGAGTTTACTGTGTTGTTTTATGATGTACTACGTGTATGCAGAAAATGAGATCAGTATTGTTGAACTTGAATCGTGCAACTTTCACAGACAGTAAAAATGTAGTGACTTTCTGGAGAAATGTGTGTACCACACATTGCATGCTCTCTGAATAGGGTCAAATGACAGTTGCTCAGTAACTATTGTGTATATGTAGCATACAGATGCATTGCTAGAACTGAGTATCGAAGTTGTTTTACAGTGCATAAGGCTGCCTGGTTGATTGTAACTGATTGCATACTGTGATTAGTGATATGTTGTTTGGAGACTTTTGTGTGAGATCTTCAGAATACTTACAATAGTTACATGCAAAGAGTAATTGTATTGATGGATCGAAGTATTTGTACTGTAGCGTTAGGCCTAGGGCTACACAAAGGGGTAAAGTAGCTAGTAGAATTTCTACTAGGTTCTGTGTATGATGTGTTATACCTGTATGAATATGAAGAGGCATTCTTAATGATCAATAGCACGGAGAATCTAATTGTTGCTTGCATGAATAGCTCCTGCCAAGGCTTCTGCTTCTGAAGGTTAAGAGAATGATTAGTTACACAGAAGTGTATGTTTAAGTACTGGCTAATCAAAGGAATATGACATTGCATCAGTATTGCACACAGTGAGAAAGTTATAGGCATAAGTCTACACATACCAGTATCTCAGTATCTGTAAAGAAAGCAGTGTTGAAGGCATTATAGTGTTTCAGTTATGTGTTAATGTTTGCATGGCATAATTCATATGCAATAATTGCAGTTGTTGTGTTTGCCTTTGAAATTCCAGTTTTCACGGAATGTAACACCGAATGAGTACCAAGGTAACAGAGTGTACGAGGAGTACAAACAACAGAAAGAGTGACAGAATAGAAGGAATTACATACATGCATTGTTACCAGATGGAACGAAGGATAGGGAAAGAAACAGAGAGAGAGAGAGGAAGGTGTTTCTGATTGCGATCCCTAATAAAGTACATTGCGACATTCCCGTAAAAACATTTGTCTGCTTGGAATTCTTGCGATCGACCACAACTACACTTACAGGTGAGGTTTGGGGAGTGAAAGAAACGAGGGATGATTTTCATGACCATGGCTTCAGGGGGAGTAGGGAACCAAAAACTATATACTTGGGGATGAGCATCATATTTTTACGTAGTTCATGATTAAATAGGGAGGAAGTTCTTTTCAAACATGTGAGAAATCAAAGAGGAACTACTTGTTTATCAATCAAACTGACAGTAGAGTTGGCAATACTGTTATGGGGGGGGGGGAGGAGCCTTATCAACATTGCTAACTGTCTGGCTGATTAGATGGTTACATTTGGATTCACAGTGCATGGGAATCATTTCACAAGTACCTACGGCTGCAGGAGAATTCAGTGCAGTTAATAGTAAAGTCAGCACAGTTGATTTCATGTAAGTTGATGGAGCATATGTCAAATAAACCGCATAATCAACAAAAATGACAAGTCCCAATCTAAATTCACGGCTCATGTGTGTTAATCCTCTAGACATCCAGAAGTTGAATAGTGCTGAAGTTGATGCATTTTCCTCAATTCCCATAAGACCGACTTAGGCCACGTTGACTCTACGTAGTTTAGCAAGTTTTCTGAAATGTGGCTTTGATCTAAAGGAGATTGAATGCTGATGAGAAGCTGCAAACCATATATTCGTCATCATTCAAAAAACAACAACAAATTCAATCTTCCGCATCCCCCAAATTGAGAGTACCACGCTCTATCCCGACCTCTGCACTCTCACCCGTTACTGTTTTCACTCACCTGGCAGTAACCACGGAGACGTCTCGGCCGTTTCAGGGCCAGCATGATCGCGGGGCAGTGATCCACTGTCTGCCGCTCGGTGATGGGCCTTGCCTGACGTAGCGGTATGAAGGCCTCTCCGATGAAGCTGTTTGGTAGCAGCTTGTTGTGATCAATGACTGTCACTGCGATGATCACACTGTCTGATGCAAACGCTTCAGCCGGCAACGCACCACTGGACGTGAGAGAAAACGAGTGTGAGAATGAGATGGAGAATAATATATAAACTGAGAACTGCATGAAGACACTTGTTACCACTTTGGATTTTGTGAGGATTTTTTTTTTTTTTTTTTTTTGATACTGAATCCATCATAAGTGTTTTCATATATTCTCTGTTATTGTTAACTTAGCAAAATAAAAATCATCTGGAAAAGAAACACACACATAGCAAAAATAGAAATAAAATACATAACACACAAATAAACAAACATATTGAAGTTAAATAGAGTACATTATAAGTGAAGTATCTGAAGGCATTGGGATATAAGCGTGAAAAAAGTAGTACTTTTTGCTTCATTCTAAATGAGCTCTGGGTAAAAGTATTTAAAATTGTATTTTGTGTGTGTCTGTGCGGGTCAAACTTTCTCATTAGTTTTCTATGAGTCCCTAGGTTATATTCCAGCAGCATCATAATGGCGAGTTTCAGATCTGCAACGAAACGCAATGCAAGTCAATGCTAATCAGGCAAAAAAATGGTGTTTTGCTCATGCATAAGACAGTTGTTTCCATTGTCCAATCCCAATTCTGCCTCATCTTAGTGTTTGTCTTGTGGATCTAAAGCTTGCTATCGTCAAACTGTGACTTACAACTGGAAAACCTCATTGAAGACAGGATTCAGCTCCCTTAACACAATCTTAGTCTTGAAGGACAGGACTTTGTTGAAGCTGGTCTCTGGGCAAATCTCCACCGTAACCTGAGGATCACTCAGACCTAAGAAAGAGAGAGAGAGAAAGAAATTAGTGAAGAAAGCAAAATCATGACAATTAACTGGGAAAGTAAGCAAATTACAAGAGGTTACTATACAATCACAAAACCTAATGGCTCTCCATTAATTCAGAAAAGAGAAATACAAAGTAGTTCAGAAATGAACATCACCGGTAACTAGGTAGTCAATTCCATAAGTACACTGAAGAAAAATAAAAAACAAACAAACAAGCAAACCATGTGTTTCAGTGACCCAAAATTTTAGTCCTCTCCAGCAAGCACTAGCGACGTAACTGAAGTCCAAGCTGTTCTTCAGGTTCCATCTACGTTTTGATCTGGGTAGTAGCTTTCAATTAAAGTGCCAATTACACTTGTCTGAATGACACTATCACATGCCTTACCAAAATCATTCGGAACCATTTACTAAGGCAGGGCTTGACACTAACAGTGGCCCGGTGCCACCAAAAATGAAAGTCGGGCCACCAAATTTCAAAAAAGGGCAAATTTTTTGAGAAGTATGTCAATAAATTCATAACTTTTTGGGCCGGAAATTAGTAGCTAAATTTCTTTAAAGGATGGATGAAAAGGACTGAATGAGTGCCTGAGAGTGAGTGTTGCGAGTTTGTTGAGGTTTATTTATGAGTAGATATGTCCAGCTTCCAATTCTTACTATGATAAAATTTAGATATTTGACTCATTGAAAACAAAACAGGACTTTTAATGTCTTTTATTTTTATTATTATTATTTTTTTTTTTTTGGGGGGGGGGCGCCAATTTTTTCTCTCGGGCCACTAAATATTTGAAATTGGCGATTTTGGTGGCCATCGGGCCACCAAACAAAAAAGTTAGTGTGGAGCCCTGACTAAGGTAACACATATCTTATGAAAGATGCAAAGAAAGTGGGTATTAAAGAGAGAAACTATCCCCAAGAGATGAATAAACATACAAAAGTAGAGCTCACAATAACACACAATCTTTCAAATACTTACCATTTCTATCCATGCCAGGAAGATCCACAGCATTGCATACTGGTTGAGAGAGAGAGAGAGAAAAAAAGAGAGAAATTCCATTCATCACATACAGAGAAGAGTTCCAATAATAATTTTTCTGCTTGGATTGACAAGAATGAATTTTACAGCAAGTTTCAGTTCACATAGAGGAGCTTTCTTGAACTTTGAGAATGAGAGGAATTAACTGCTAATTGCTCGTCAGCAAATTTAATATAATTGCATGCAAACTTCATATCTACCCAAGATAACACAACAAATACATTGATAACAGACCTCTGATTAAGAACTGCTACCAGAAGTTTAGATCGCTAGTATTTATGAAACAATATAAAAAAAAAAAATCAGCTTACTGATTTCAGCACAGTGATTTTTTTTTGTTGCAAAGAAGAAAAAAAGTTTCCAAACTTTATATCCATCCATGATAACACAACAAATACAATGACAAACAGACCTCTCAAGAATTGCAGCAAGAAGTTGAGATTGTTCAACCTGGTGACACAATATTTTCTTGACAATTAGTGAATTGCTACCATAAAGTAGTCATTCAATATTTTTCTCCCAGTCCCATATCTTCATCGCCTTTATCACTTCTATGGATTAAAAAAAAATACAGTTGTACTTGGTATTGTTGTGCACACAAACTAATAAACAAAAAAACACACAAAGTGACTTTAACTGACTGACCTTTGATCGAGAGTGAGCGAAGGCCCTCTGCCACCTCGTGATAGGCAATCTTGATGCTGACGTGGCCCAGGTAGGCGACGGGCGTGGCCATGTCGGTGGCCAACCTCCGGTAGTAGTCCGCCATCAGGTCGTGGGTGGAGCGCATGTTGGGGGCCAGGCCGGCCATGATGGCGTGGTAGGTCTCTGTCTGTGTTTGAGCAGTGGTCAGCTCAATGCCAGGCCGCTGGAAGTATGCCTCGAGAGAATCCAGGCTCTGGAATTGATGATTTTGGGTTCATATTATTCACAGGTGGAGCTAGCTTTGGTATGAAGTTGTCATAAAATTTAAAGTCTATGCTGAAAACTTATTTCAGTCACCAGTGCAACAAAAACCCTATTACTCCCCTATGTGCATCAATAATTACTGTCCACAAATAGAAGCTGATATGTAGATGGCCATGTGACACACAAGCTGCTAAGATTTGATAATAATCTCCTTTGTAGGGGGTGAAGGTAAGTTCACTTTTGCTGAGTGTTTGTCTTAAGTTCTCTCTTTATGCTCCAAAGGCAATAACAACTATAGGGCAATCATTACACTCTACCTCAGACAGGTTTTTACAGGGAATCAAAGTACAAGGTATGATAACTACTGTATTCATATCTTATTACTACCTATGGTGCCTTAGAAAAAGATATAACATGTAGTAAAAGTCTTGAGCTATATTTGATTATCTCCATCACCAATTCGTTCTCTTCAGTGAATCCTACAGTTATTATTGTTTCAGCATATATTGCTTAACAGCTAATTTACACAAATTATTTAATTAGGTAAATATTGCCCTTTTAGACTACTAATCATATGCTTTTTCCATGAATCAGCGAACACAGTTGCAAACCCATTGTAAAACAAAGTGAAAGTACAATAAACCAAGAAAGTGAAAGTGTCATACATGTTGCAGACGCTTGTAGTACCCTGGCGGCCTTCCCTCCTGGACCCTGGACTTGATGCTCTGGAGCAGGGCCTGCCACAGTTCCTGGACCAGCTGGGGGAAGATCTGGGGCATGAGCTGCTTGTACAGCGTGCCCAGGTTATCGTCGATGTAATCCAACAGGTCCTCCATACACTGGAAGGCAAAGGAGAGATACAAATGGCTATCAAACTTTATAAATGACAGATAGGTCATTAGAGGGCAGTTCTGGACAAAGATGTTATTCTGAAAAGAAAGGGTAAAATCTGATAAGCTCAATAACGAAAAGTTGATCAAAACTGGCTAAAACTAGGGGAAGTTATTCTGAAAAGAAAGGGGGAAATTTGATAAGCTTAATAACAAGATGTTGATCAAAATTAGATAAAACTTGGGGAAGTTATGAAATTGTTTGCTGTTTTTGTTTTCACAAATTTTGAGAGTCAACTGACATGCCTGAAATCTACTGCCACTGATTTGTGAGTCAACTGACGTGCACAAAATCAACAACTCACAGAACAGAAAATGCAATGATTATAGTCTCCAAGATGGGAAATGGCAAACTTTTCTCTTGAAAAGTGATGACACTTATTTCCCATTCTGTTGCCATGGATCTTAATTGCCAATTCAACCACACATAATAAACATGGTGCATATACAAAGTGCAAAAGTGTGAAATTTGTATAAACATTGCTCAGTAGCTGAAGACAAGTTCAAAGCATAAATGCGCAGGCTTCCAAACCTAAATCATGCTCACTAAATTAATAAATTAGGTCTGCGGCATGTTGGAGGATGCCACAGTATAAGTAACAAAGGTAAATATTTAAAAAAAAAAAGAGTCAGAAGTTGACCTCACATGACCTCTGTAATTAACATGTGTCCTCTTCATGCAAGCACCACAAAATATCAGATAATGCTATTCACCTGTGACCCAAGTTTGGGTGTGATTGGTAATTGCATTCAAGGGTTAGAGAAAGAGCAATACCTGGATACTAATGTGCAACAATACCAATGTGCAATACCAACATGCAACAATACCAATGTGCAATACCAATTTGCAAAACCAATGTGCCATACCAATGTGCAACATGAATTGGCAATACAAATGCGCAATATCAATGTGCAATGCCAACATGCAATACCAAATGTCTGATCGACACATAGATAGAGGTAAATCAAAAACCCATTCCAAAATGCACCTGTTTTCCAAGTTCAGTCCTAACTACCCCTGCATTCAAGAGTTAGGGACATTGAATACATGCATAAATCTTGTGAGTAAAATTTGATGTGGCATGTAACGACCTTCAACCTTAGAATGTGATTTTAGACAGTGCCATAACAAATAGATCGATGCTCTATACGTTGCTTGGAGGTGTCCTCTAGGTGATCATGCATCTCTATAACCAAAGTTTGGGTGCAATTGACGTTTAATCGTTGCAAAGTTATTTGTAGAAAAGGAATATTGAAGGCAAATGTTAACATCATGTGTAAAGGATGATATTCGGAAGAGCGCCTGATGATGTAGAAACAACAGATGGAGGACTTTTGAATCTCTTCTTCCAGCCTCTGCCTTTTGTGGGTGAGACAAACACAAAAATGATATATTCTTAAATTCTTGTATATCGTCCTGTGAACTCTAGTAATATATGCCTTATATTTGTACAGTACAGTGTATATACATATGTACTATACTGGTGAATATAATGATAAAAAGGTGATTTTAAAGTTCAGTTAAGTAATAATAAAATGTTAAAGTATATAATTCAGCACTGTCCTGGAATGAAGCTCAGATATGGCTTGTTGTCTATGCTACTGAATAAGCAGGCACGTACACACATTATTAGGAATGGACCGGTCAACCACACTGGAGAATGGGCAGACATATTACAAGACACTGCAATGTCGACTTCATGTACTCACATAAGACTTTGTGCATTCAAATGGTGTAAGTTCTGATTCATCCAGGTAATGTTCAATAAAGGTACAAAATCAAATCAATTCATCTGGACTTACTGATTTAATTCCGAGAACGGTTTCTGACTTAGTGCATTCACTCTGTGACCCCAATATGCAACACTCCTAAATGCTGACCTTATACGCATTATGTTTCTGTGGTATTGTACCTGTGGCCTATTGCACATAATAAGCACATACTACACAGTTTGTGTGTGTCCATATTTAGTTTGAGCAGGTTCCTGGATTGTAAAAAATGTCTGAAAGTATGTGAAGAGTTTGACTGCAAAACGAGTTAACTCCATTCATGTCAAATTGAGATATTTGTGATTAAATCCTGCTAAAAAACAAAGAAAATAATAAGAAAACATGGGATATTTTCAATAACAACTTATGAAATATTTCTTTTTCTGCAACATGAAGAATATCAGTGGACAGGTTTTGAAAGCTCCATCTGATGATGGACTTACTTTGAAATGTTAGAAAATGGCGTTTAACCTGCTTTGCAATCAAACGTTTCATTTACCCATACACATATCTGCACGTAAAAACCACACATGCACACACATATGTACAAACAAATATGAACAGGCACTCAATGAATAAATGTACCATAATACATACGTGTGTGCGGACACACATGAACACACATACACACAAACACACTTAACATCTGACAATCCATGTCAAAGTCCAGTTTTGTCTCATAAGGTGATACTGACCTCCTCGCACAGCACCTTCTTGTCCGGATTCACCACCTTGTCCATCAGCCGGTGCACCTCCTGGCTCATCTTGAAGGCGATGCGCCGCTCCAGGTGCGCCGACATGACCCGGATGTCCTGGCTGGCGGCTGCCGTCAGCCGGTACAGGGTTTTCAGGGTGAGCTCCCCGGCACCCTTGTTGTCATGGTACAGGGCCAGCCCCGCACAGTTAGCCTTCCACTCCAGCAGGGCGGGGAGGTTGTCAAGATAGACGCGGACATGCTCGATGTTGTTGAGGGTGATGCAGAGCTGTGGGCATGGGTGGGGTGGGATTAAATAGGTTAATAAAGTGACCAGTCAGCCATGTGTACATCATGTCCAAATTATCTTGGAGATAGTCTACATTAGCATATGTCATAAAAGTAAATGCAACTAAATGTTTACTGATATCAATGTTCCCCCATCACATCTTATCCAAAGACTTTGAAATTAACATTTGATAAGCATTTCACAAACATTTTTTCCCAATAACAGGTGAATGAAAAAAAAATGCAATGTGATACCAGAATGACTCAAGGAAGCAAAAGACCTTCAAAACGTTTAAAAAGACTTGTTGATAAGAGCAAGCAGGAAAGGTAAACTGGGCAAACCAAAGAGTCTTCTTTTTTTCTTAAGATTTTAAGACAGCAAGATCTTTCATGAAACCTAAATGGAAGAAACCTGCTGTTGACTCTTCTGTAAGATGGGCAAATGAGCAAACCTTGTCTTTGATGTCAAACTGCTGGGCTTTGTTTGTCTTGTAGAAACCATTGGCTTCAAGAATCCAGTGAATCTTGCAGGCGTAGAGTTTGGCACCTTCACAGATCATCTGTGTAGTGCATGAAGTCAGAAAAAAAGGATTTTGAAATCAAATTGTTCGAAAAGAAGAAAATCAAATCTCTTTGTGGCCATACATATATACCCTTATAACAAAAACTATCATGATCATGTGAGCATATTCTCCCCAAATATCTCTCTACACATTTCATAGCTTATTGATCGCATTTCACTGTGATCTAAAACAAGAACCCCACAGGTAACAATAATCACTTGAGTTTCAAGATAAATTTTGAATGCAATAATCCATGCTCCTTGATGGTGTATTAATGTCTTTATGCAAAACATCTTTAGAGGCCTACAGTTATCATTTTGTACTTAATAAAGGAATCTACATACTTATAAATTACTTATAATACAGACAGAGACGAGGATTGAATTTAGTGTTTCAGGCCTTAGAATTAGTAACCCTGTCCTAGTCATTCACGCTGCAACCACCACTACCCAGAACAACATCAAACTTACACCTTTCACCACCACAACCACCAAAAATGCCTCACTAATAACACCAAAATCAACAACATCTACAAGTCACATGTACACCCACAATAACGATGACTATCACTACAACTGTGCTGATACAAGAACTGACAAGGGTCTGGTGATGTCATCACGCCGGATCAGTACTGCAGCCTATCGGGGTTTCTAGATACTTTCGTACGTCTGTCAGTTTTGTTGCACAACTGGAGAGCACATCACAATGGCAAAACATGTGCCAACATCGAGAGAAGATGTGGAACAAATCACAAGGGGATAAACAGTATTTCTCTTGGAGGACTTCCTCCTTCGACAACCACCATTACAATCGTCGCTTTGAGGTGCATGCTTACGTCTGTTAGTTTTGTGATGGCCATGCAGCGACTGTTGGGACAGTTGTACCCAATGCTCTGCCACTCTTGGATCACCTGAAAACCAGATCGTGAAGGAAGATATGACACATTACCAGGAAAAAACAGTGGTATGCATTCACAGTCACCAAATATTGAGCATTATCTTCAATGTGCTAAATTTCTCTTTTGACTCGTATCATCCATCGTTTCCTGCTCCAGGGCTTGAATCGCTGTCAACATCAGTGATTATACTCAATGCTGTCACTAATATTTGCAAGAGATGATGGAACTTAAAAATTACTTTGGAAAATTCTAGGATCATTTCACAGCAAATGGCCTTAAATATACTTGTAGAAGCAATGCAAATAATAAAATTTGTGCTAACCCTGCTGTCTTTACAGGATCACAGAGATCACATATACACATGTAGGTCCTATGTATGATATCATCTATACTTTAATTACAATTCCTTACTATAAAAACCTTCAACAACAAGTTGCTGACTAAAATACAAATTCTCCAGAGAAATAACATGCAGCAGCACCTCTGAATTAACCACAGATATTGCATGCAAGATTGTTAGGATAGGTATCATACAATAAATCCAACTACCATGGTGAACACTAGCTATCTTAATGGCTACCTAACTGATGCTATTGCAGTTGTCATTTTCGCATACCACCACTGTCATAAGACCTATAGCCAATGCAACCTTTATCTTCCATGGCAACATGAAAATGAGGCAATCAATCTGGGTATTAAATCCATGAACAAAACAAATGAACAAAATGCACGAGGGACGATGCAGATTCGAGGATTTATGTTACCTTGGCAAAGCAGGCCTGGACGTCAACGGCCGAGTTGGAATACTTGACCACCTCATGGACCAGCTTGACCTCCTTGTCCATCTCCAGGGCCTTGTGGACGCGGTCAAACGTCTCATGTTGGAAGGTCATCAGCCAGTAGCCGAGGGGGTCCTGGAACCACAGGTTGTGGTTCCACAGGGTCAGGTCATCACTGGAGACAGAGAGAATGGGACAAATCAAAATTATGACAAAACAAAGTTTCACATTGCAAGGTTTTCTACGAGTCAAAAATGCTGTATGCTGTACAGGAGCGGTAATTACAGACAGCAAACACACAAGCTTTCTAGGAAGAGGCTCATTATCATACATAGTTAAACCACCCTTCTACATAATTCTTTTGAGAGCTAGACTACTGCAATGACCTCCACCCCCCCCCCCCCAAAAAAAAAAGAAAAAAAGAGAGAGAGAGAGAGAGAGAGAGAGAGAGAGAATGCATATAAATCTAAATGACAAAGGTATTATGTAATGCTACAGTAGAGTACTACTGCAAAATGACACAAAAATATAAAACAAACTTTTGAAAATAAAGGCCAAAAACTACTTTTGAGTTTACTCTGTGTGGAATTTCTGTGAGAAGCCTACAGTTTCTGCATCGAGGACAACAGACAACTTATATGGAGAGCGAAAAAAAAAAAACCTGACAGCATGCAATATGCTTCATGGTATTTGAAATGACCACAAGCCACGCAAGACGGGCACTCACTGTCCATTTAGGTTCTTCTTCAGCACGGCCACCAGTTGCTTGACCGCCATGTAGAGCAACAGGCTGGCCTTGCTGGACTCGGCGATGTTCTGGGGGAAGCGGCGGTAGCGGGCCTGGTACTGGTTCAGCCGTTTCAGGACCTCATTGAGAAGGAACTTGGAGACCTGGCGATCCATCTCCAGGGAGACCGTGGCAAAGTAGTCCACCTGGAACCTGGAAAAGGGGAGAGAAATTGACCTTTGAAATTTGCTCAAATCCTTCCTTTCCCAATGCCAAACCTCAAAAACTCTTTGATGGGCTAGAATCCGTTGAGAATTTAGAGTGCTCCTTTCACAGTCTTTCTCTTAAGTCAAGCTAATGCTTAGATGTTAACATCGATTCTGAATTTTCTGCACACGGGGGGGGGGGGGGGGGGGGGGGGGTGTCAGATTACAATGAGAACTTTGGATAAATGATCAAACAGACAGACAACTGAAAACTAACCAAAAACAAACCCCGATTCCTTAAAGAGTAAAAATAATTTTTTTCACCTTTAGGAGTGATAAATATTCACATATTGTCATACTGGCATCAGTTGACATAATGCACCAATAATGAACCTCCAATATCATTCTTCTAAAGAATATCAAAAAAAAAAATTGTCAAAAAATGTATGTTTGCATACACACATACAATGTTCATGTTTGTCTGTTTTTTCACTAATTATTGACCTCAAGGATAGCTGATGGTGGCTGGAACATATCATATACAAAAACTTAATAACATATATTGCCAAATGACAAGCAAATTACATTACAGCTTTATCATGTGCTGTGTGCACTTCACAATACTCAAATTAAAAAAAAACACATAAACAAACTAATGTTATACCTTGAGAAGAAGTTCTTGTAGTCTTTGTGTGGTTTGCAGTCTGCTGTAAGTCGGTTGATGACAGCAGTAGTTCTGTCCAAGAGGTCAACCAATTCCACAGGTTTCTGAGGTCAAAGTTCACACAATACAATCAGTGCAAGGCAGTAACTTTTGTAAAACACTGAACGAACACTGAATAGATGTTACTTTGAGGTGAGTTTGATCATTCAAAGACATATAGACATCGCTATCTTGTGACATCATATGAAACTTGTTTTGAATGCACACTAATAACATCACCTACTTTAAAGGACATCTAGTTAAGGGACTTCTGCTGGTTAATTTCAAAATCTAATCAGAATAATTCTGTAAGATATTTGAATCTCCATAATAGCACTATCATACTATGCACACCTAGGATATGACTGGGGTGAAACAAAACATTTTATGATGAAAGAAGATAATTTATGTAAATGTAAGATGAAATCTCAGTTTCCCGTTTCCCTCCCAGCAACAGGAGTGATTATCACCAACATGCTCTACAAGCACGTCCTGGGAAACAGTCACACCTTGTGCCATCTTGCCACTCACCAGCGACGTATCCTGGATTGGAATGGAGTCGAGGTCATTGCTGATGGCGCGTCGGGTGTCGTTCCTGACGACGGACTCCATCAGGTTGCTGACCAGGCGGTGGACTGGGGTGTTGTGATCTCGCCAGATTCTCATCGACAGCAGGCTCTGGAGGAGCTGCAATCTGGGGGTTTACATAAAAAAAATGATGATTGAATAAAGAATCAAGTTTGGCATCTCTTGTAAATCTCTCTGAAAGTTAGCCCTACTTGATAAAGAAAATGTCTCTTAAAGCTACAAACATATCTTTTTCAAACATCGTCCATCACCTAACCAATTCACTTATAAATGCATGCATCTTATTTAAATTTTTTATGTCTTAGCCATGCATTCATGAGCAACTTGTCTATATGGGACCAATGTAGGTGTCAAAGTTACATACAGGCTGCACAAGAACATTTGCAAATAGATATAAACACTGGAAATATGAAGAAAAAGATGACAAAAGATCATCTTAGTTTCAGAATGCCTTGTGAGAAGACTATCCCTTGTATTCACATCATCACATTTAAAACACAGACTGTTGAGACAGGCTCTATGGAATAGTACTTATGTTCTGCTGTAAAAGTAAACATTTTTGGAGTGTTGAAATTTTCATGCATTTTGTGCAACCAGAAACTAGTGCGAAAATAAAAGCATGTGAACATTTTTGCTTGCTACACGTACCACTATGTAATGCCGCTATTCTGCGGAATTAAATACATGCAAAATTTATCTCACTCAGCCAAGCGCTAAAAGCTACTCCTGCAAAAATATCCACTTTTACAGTAACGTTTTCTTTTTCCTTTCCTTTTTTTTTCCTTCAAATGAGCAAACATGATCTAAATGAGAAATAATTAATTCAGATATTTGCTTACTTGCACTTCACGTTAGCACTTTCCAAGCCTGGTACGTTGGTCGGAGGGTAGAATTCAGCACAGTCCGGAAGCAGAGCCAGGATTTCATAAATATATGTGCTGATGGAATTCTCAACAATTGCAGTCTGAGATAATTAAAAAAACAAAATGAATTCAACACAGAGTAAATGGCATAGCAAAATATGAAGAAAGATCTTTAACTTTACAATGATTTCATCATAAATCTACCCATAGCATCTCAAAAGATGTTTGCTAATGTCATGCATTTAGGGTCAAAAGATGCCAATTGATCATCTTAGTTAGATATTAAACAATTAGCATATCCCTTTGATATGTTTCACTAAGCTTATTTGACAATTAGCAGCATTTTGCAGGGACTAGACAAATCAAGACAAGCAACATCTTTTACTTTGCTAGAGATGTCAAACACAAATGATGTTAAGTCCAGTATCTCCCCCCCCCCACTCCCTCTTTTATTACAAAGATATAACAATTGCTATCACATTTTCCCTGACTAGCTTGCTTTACTGGCAGTCCAGGCAGCCATGGCACTCTTAAAATTCCTTGTTTTCAAATGAAAGAACCACCTGCTTCAGGTTCTAGTTATTTATTTGAAACTGAATGGCAGTTCTGTCTTAAGTTCAAAGACTGTTTACAGCTGTTGCCATTCTAGTATGCTCATTTTCTCTTCTACAGGAACAAATTCAGCTAATTATAGGGTAGTGTAGAGGTAGCATAAATACAATTGCCTTCTTTTTGAGCATAAATAAATGAGACAATGCCTACAAAGACTACTGGTTTTATACTTTTCTGAAGTGCATGTAAAAAAGAAATTATTATGTTTGAGAAATGATAACAAACACGCGGCATCAATAACACAACAGACACATTACAGGTACCTATGAAATAGCATGCAAAGGACCACTGCCATTAAACATTCCCCATTTTGTATCATAAATGATTGCAACTGTAAACTGATGATAAAGAAGTATAGTTTGCATGTAAAGTGCTTGACATAGACATCTCCATGCACTGTACAATCCATGACATAACACATAACTGAAACAATCAAAAGATGAAAAAGAACTTTGCATGCTAACAGAAAAATGAACAAAATGGCACAAACGTTTCATGAAGATACATACAGGGTCAGCACCACAGTGGATATGACAACAAATGTTATATATTGCTCCCTATGTCACATTATCAAATTTACAATGTTGGACAATATTGATAAGATAACTTTTCTTTTCTTGCTAAGTAATGTCCTGCTCAATAATGAATACCTACAACACACTATTTAGCTATGTAGACATTGAGAAAACTGAACTGTCTGTTTGAGCAAGTATTGACTGACTAGTAATGTGCTGCCAATTAGCAGCCAGAAGCATAATTATCTATGTTTTTATGTGCTTTCTTTGACATTTGCTGCTCTTTTTGTTTCAATGATGGCAATAACAAGCTGAAGACGCATGAGAAGACTTTGTTTTGGGGTACACAGTACGCCTCTGAAGTACTGTGCAAGTTAAGAAAGCAATATAAGAGTTCCCTTTTGTTGAGGAGCTCAATTTTAGAAAATTGGTTCATTACAATCACATATACTCTAAGTTAAACATTTGCAATACCAATGTTATCCTGTAAGAGTCAAAAGGCCTATCACATCCTTTATCTTACTGCAGAGTTGGTCTTTATCAACAAGAGATCAAAGAATAAAAATATTTTGAAGTTGGGGATTCCTAAGTTACATAATTCGAATACGAAATAATGCATCAACACAACAGCACAAGAAGCTGACAAACATTGTGTCACTTGTATCAAACTCTTCCAAACTAATTCAAAACTTTTCATAAAAAAGAACAGAAGATATGACTTGAGCAACCATGTGAGATAAAGTGAAAAAAAAATGTTTTTCATTAACACAAACAAAATCTTGCCCTTTATAGTCACAGATTTCACAGAGGAAAACAAACAAAAGACTAAGATTAATAAAATACATGCAAGTTCATGCATAGTCTTAAAGATTGAATTTACCGTACTGATTCCAGTCGATGTGCGTAAAGCATGAATACAGCGGTAAACAGCAAAAGCAAACATATGAAAGTGTTTTATTGAAGTTTGGAAATGCATAAATCTAGTGCCATTGATTATTTTCTTCACAATATACTGCATATTCCCCCTTAAAACAAATCACAGTCAGTCTTATATTATGTGGGACTTAGGAGTTACACAGCAACTGACTCAACAACTTACTGTGGATGTACTGTATACATCAGTCTATTGTTGAATTATGTTAACCTCAATGGGATTTTATTACCTGCAAGAAATCTGGACACATCAATATGACAAGGATTCTTATATCTATAAGGGGTGAAAGTAAACATTGAATTCATGTGCAGTTGTTCTCATTTAAAGTAAAAAAGTGATGATGGTTAAAAAAAAAAATCAAGAAATATATAAAAAAGTCATTACCTCATATCTGAGCCAATCAGGTTTACTCTCAAAGAGAGTGGCGACTCCCTTGGGGTTGCTGCCAAAAATTGTGAGAGCCGACTCCGCCATCATCTCGGCATGGATCTTGTAGAGGGCTTCCCGCACCATGCGATCATTCACCACAACCAACGGCTTGCCCGTGCTCGTCGTGAGTGGCTGATCGAAGCTGAGACCGAAGTCGAACTCCTCCCCTCGGGACAGCCTGGACGGTGAACCCGGGGGCGTTTTGCCCCTCCTGATCGCCGCTCTCCGGACTAATTCCGGAGTCTCCTCGCCCTTCTGGCGGTCCTTCTTCTCAGTGGGGCTGCTGCTGAGACTGGGGGAGGAGGAGTGGCCAGTGGCAAGTGGGAGGGGCCTGATGAGGGAGGAGGCGGAGGAATAGGCGGAGTCTGGCTCATCATGCCCTCCAGTAGACTCAAACTTCTTGGCACGATTTTTAGCAGTGACCTCCGCTTCCTTGTTCTTCTTATCAAACTCAATTTGGAAGTCCAGCAGTGCTGACAGGTATCTATGGGTAAATGGGAAGACAGCAATGCTCACAAGCTATCTTTTTTTAATAAGTAGTACCAGGCATCAATGCAAAACTGCTTAAGTTTGCTTTTAATCAATATCATCATGAATATTATTATCATCATCATCATTACCATCAACATCATTTCTATCATTGACAGTTCTTCTATTATATTAAGCTGCTGCTGCTACTACTACTACTACTACTACTACTACTACTACTACTACTACTACTACTACTTCTACTACTACTACTACTACTACTACTACTACTACTACTACTACTACTTCTACTACTACTACTACTACTACTACTACTACTTCTACTACTACTACTACTACTACTACTACTACTACTACTACTACTACTTCTACTACTACTACTACTACTACTACTACTACTACTACTACTACTACTACTACTACTACTACTACTACTACTACTTCTACTACAACCACAACAGCAGCTGCAGCAGCAGCAGCAGCAACAACAACTACTACTACTACTGTACTACATTTACTACTACTTATACCTACTGCTATGATTTCCTCTACTCTTATTCTTATTTGAAGAATGTTATCTAATCTCTCTATTGCATTTGCTTGCATGCTAGCTCTTATTGAGGAAACAACCCCTTTAAACTTTTTTTTTTTAATCGTATTATATATATTTCTTTAAATATATTCATATATCTACCTTCCATATATTCATTGCACACCTCAGTCATTCACATATGTGTAAACTATTCATGAGCGATCAACTTACATGATATTCTGAGACACTCTGGGGATACCACTCTGGACTGCAAACTGGTTGAGGACGTGTTGGGTGAGGGCGCTCAGTTTACCGTCCCACCCAGAGTCTTTGGCCTGGCAGAAATATAGAGGTGAAAGCAGACATCACTTTTTGTGTGTGTTACAATACTAAACTCCGCACCCATTCACACAGTAAACTGTATCATTTGTTCACAGATGTGGGAATACACTATAAAAGATTAACTGTGTATGGAAAATATTTCAAAGTGATTCTAATTTCCTAAATCTAACAAATCCACTAACATGCATAAAATTATCATCGCACATTCAAACCAAATTATCTCAAACATGAATGAAATATAAACTGTCTCCTTGCTGAGTATCACCAACTTTGCTTCTAGAAAGAAAGGATATTTTTCTGTTTCTATACATTATTAGGTATGCACAGTCTTACAAGCCATTTAAAGGCTTTCATATGTGCATTCCATTTTTCATCATTACAGTTGTGTATTTTGTGCTGATTTGTATAGCATATGAATGTAACAATACCTTGTGTTAACGTTGTTTGATTTGTATATGTCATGTGTTTTTTATCCTTGTGGAATGATGGAAATAAACGAAATGAAATGAAATGAAATGAAAATATTTCTCATTTGATTGTGAATTCAAATATTGACGAATATGGCTTGTAAGTCTTGATTCGCAAAATAATAAGCTAATGAAATATAGGGGAATTTTGGTATTTCATAATCATATCATATTGATGTGTATTTTCTTTTCACATCTAAAAAAAAAAAATGTCATGATGTCATGAACACTGGAAAGGATTGCTGACAGCTTTGACCCAGAGTTCTGACTCACTCGGATATGTTTAGCGGCTTCATGCTTCTGAGCCGCAGCCACAAGCTGGTGGTAGAAGGACAACGCCTTCTGATGGCGCTCTTCCCTCGCCTCCAGCTGAAGTAGATTAAAAAGAAAAATAAAACATTTTAAATTTACAAGAAGAAGACAGATTTATTCATTATAGCTTTCACGTCTAGAGTTAATAGATCTTCATATGGAAACTGTTAGAATGAAATGAAACAATGAAACCAAATACTTAAATGCATTAATCTGTTCTAAATGATCAAGTCAAAGACTTGATTATTACTTGCACCACTTCTTATGTAAACATCCATATAACACTGATGCAAAAGAAAATACATATTTTTATATATATCTATAAAAATATCACTAATTGATTTATCATCAGAAATATTATGAAGGCATTTAGATGGAAGTTAATCATTTTCAATCAAAAACTGTGCGATGAAGCAATTTTAGGTTTCTTGAGTCAGGACAAGGCTTGACAAAATTTTGTATTCATATTTCATAGCAATCAACTGACCTCTTTCCTGATGAACTGGAGCTTGAGGTGGAGCTTGCCGGTCACCTGACTACTGATGACCCTGGCGTGACCCCGCTGGAGGCGGAACCAGTCCTCAGTGATGGTGGCAGCCTCGATCTTTTCCAGGGGAATGATGACCTGGCCTAGGAAGTCGTCAGTGCACTTACTGATGCCATGCCTCATGTGACGGAAGATGCTACATCAAGAGGATGGGGGGGGGGGGGGGGGGGGGAAAAGGTCATATCCTTTGCAAACCAACAAACTAGGCGGTAACATTTTAAACCATTGATTCTACTACCATTTAGTTTGAGACAAATGTCACTTCATCTTCATGTTGACATCATTAAACATTGCTTAAAGGGATGGTATAGTTTTGGTTGAGACCTAATTTCAGGTTTCTAACATTTTTTGGTGAGATAATGAGAAACTTCTTATGAAATATGAAAGAGCATGTCATTCTATGAGGAATTCAACGTTTATTTGATGAAAATTGGTTTTGAAATGGCTGAGATATCCAAAAAGAGCAATTCCAATAAAGTGTGGGACCCACACTTTATTACGATCGCTTTGTTTTACTTTGTTTTTTAATGTTTTAGTCATTCCAAAACCGATTTTCATCAAATAAACTTTGAATTCCTCTTAAAATGGTATACTCTGTACTATATCATAAGTGTTTTCTTGGTATCTCGCAAAAATTTAAAAGCCCAATTTTCATCTCCACCAATACTGTACTATCCCTTTAACAGATCTTCAGGTTGTTTATGGGTCAGCATATTTACAATGTACCACCATCATTAAAGGGGGATTAAATGATGCTTGAGAAAGAAAGAAAGAATGGCTGAAATGTAAAAGCCAATGCAACTTATCATGAGCAATTATGAAATGATTGTCAACATGATAAATGTACATTTCTGAAATACCTTCTAATTTAGATTTATATTCTACAATGTCCCTGTGTTACATTGGTGACAGACTATATTCTATCTCTTACAACCATGAGGAAATACACACGTTTCACAAGGTATTAATCAAACCCCTTCAAAAAGAGAATTGTCACAATGCCTTGTAATACTTTTCTATCTTATACGTATCTTACACAATCATATCATAGCTTCTATACACATCATTATATACATTCACAATATTTAACATTCATTTTCACAAATATTTCCAAATTGGACCTAGAATTCCTCTTACTTCTTGATGCCAGCTATTTTGTGGTCTGAATCCAGACTCTTGCAGGCGTCCCATAGGGTCGTCTCCTCATCCAAGTCCCACATGGTGATTCGTAGCTCCCCATCCAGCCGATTCAGCTCTCTGTTCTCAAAAGAAAGGCATCATATTCAACATAATTCATACTATCATTGCCATATCAAGGTGTTCTTTATCAACGTCATTACACATAATCATTCAGGGGGCGGGGGTGGGTGCCTATCCCTTGGATTAAGAACAGAGTAATCAACGAATCCAGATTTAAAGCCCTGAATCGAAAAGTTTATTAAGCAGATAACAGCCATACAAACTATACCTTGTTGAACTAGATTATGTCTTTACATTAAAACTTATGCAAAAATCTGAAACTTATGCAAAAAATTCTGAAGTGTATTTAACTGTGAGGATTTCAATGCATTTGAATTGCCAAAAAGTCTGATTTGGGCAAGTAAAAAAAAAAAAAAAAAATCTGAAATCTCACATGTACCCCGACTTCAATGCACATACTTGCTGAACGGTGCAATTCGAGGTTTTTGATCTGAATGTACCCCGATGGGTAGTGAATGTATCGGGCCACCCATGAATCCCCACAGTACCAGGTCTTTGAAAACTTCACAATTTCAATGCAATTACAGATACAAAGAGATAAAGGAATTTTCCACTGACATGTCAAAGGTCTCGCTCCAGACTGGATGCAAAGTCTCCTTCTGGCAAGATGTCCTATAGAGGGCTCCTTCCTCCAAAGCGTTGTTATGAGGGAGACTGGGGCTGAAGCCGGACTCCGAAACCTTGTGTGTCTTCAGGGAGCTGTCTGTTGGCACGGCTAGGTGTAAGTCCTGCTGCAGGACCTGGTTCTTGCTGTTTCCTTCAGGGAGTGATGACATACAGCGACACAGGGTGAACACAGACATTGACGGAAAGTAACAGTAATTAAAGGAAAACCCATATAAAAAACACACACAGATGTACAAGCTAAAATCTGTCATCCACTCAAAATTTATAGCTCTACTGGATATAGACATGGATTGTGTCTTCAAAGTATGTAACCATGAATGATGAAAAACTTATTACCACCATAATCATTTTTATCATTATCATTATCATCATCATCATGGCCATCATCAGTATTGTCATCATCATTATAATCATCAAGCATAATTATCATCATCATCATCCTCAGCATTATCATCTTATTAATCATCATCATCAGTAGATTAAGACAAACCAAACTCAAGTGTTCCAGCGACTTCCTCCGCTGGTCCTAATTACGTTTGAAGCTGTAGTTGCGGGTGATGTTCCGCTGCAGGCTGTGGTGGCTTCACCATCATTATCATCATTATCATGATCATCATAATCATCAAGCATCATCATCATCATCCTCAAAATCATTTAAATTGTCATCATCATCAGTAGATCGAGACTAACCAAGCCCTAAGTGTTCCAACGACTTTCTCCGCCGATCCTTGCGGTTGAAGCTGCGGTTGCGGGTGATGTTCCGATGCAGGCTGTGTACGTGGCTTGCCTCCGGCAGCGAAGTCTGGGGCGACAGGTGTTTGTTGCTGTTGCCCTTATCCGCCCCCTGGGGGCCGGTGGTGGTCATGGCAGGCAGGGTGTTGGCATGCTGCAGCTGCTGGGCGGGGTCCTTGATGAGGGGTTCATAGCTGCTGCTCCGGCTGTGTTGAGGCTGCACCTGTAGGTGATGCTGGCCCTGGGAGGGGCTGCCCACTCGCTTGTTGCACAGTGTCAGCAGGCAGTAGGGATCACTCTTCCCTGGGTGGGGAGAGGAAAAGTAAAAAGTTGTGCTCAATACAGAAAGGTTGCTATAACCCTTTCTTCACTAATGAGTCAAATGTGAACAAATTTCACACACAAACCAATGAGCAGGTACTATAATTTGGCATGCAGAAGGTTAAAGATCTCACATTTCTTTCATTCACATGGGCCAGGGCAAGACTAGCTAGATCACCAAGAGTTCACGGTAAAACCAGAAAGTTTCGTGCAATGAAAATTTCTGGTTTTACAGTAAACAAGCAGACTATGCAGACATGCAACTGAATAATGCCTTCAAATTACAACTGTCTGAAAAGGATAGGAAAAGAATTTACAAGGAATATGACATCATACACTTTACTGCATAATCCCTTCGCACACTCACATATGAAAGCTACAAAACTTTCATAGAATGTTCATCCTCTGCTTTGTAACATTTACATCCATCTAAAAAACTGGATTTTATCTTTCATGAGCAGACATAAATCATAAATTGGCAAACATGCATTCATGCAGACAAAATGCACACAAAAAATGAAAAAAAAAATAACCCTCATCAACATTACTCCTCGATTCAAACAGATTACTACTGTCAATATTGGAGTATGTTGGCTCCTAAAATGAGTGTGAATCAAATGGCCACAAAAAAAAAGAAAAAAGAAAGAAAGAAAAAAAAAGACAGAACATAACAAACGACCCTACTGCTATAAATCAAACGTGGTAAACAGAGAGCATGTACAGGCATGTTATTTGAACTTCTTCCAAGACAGTTCTTACACTCTTGTATTGCAACAGAGAGAGAGAGAGGGAGATCTGAGATAAGGTTGATTTCCATATCCCCTTGGCGTAGCTTCCATTGTGGTTCCATTTGCACTGTGGCAAATCCCCGCCCCAAAATATTGACACATCGATAGCATTGGTAAAGACAGGACGCTGGCTTGGATCGAGCCCTGTGCAAACACTCGTAGGAGCTGGTCATGTGCTGAGAAAAGTATACACGCTGCAGCCGAATGCCCATCATAAAGTTATCTTTATGGTCACACGGCACACAGTTTGGGAGAACAATGTCTATTAATCTATACGTGCCCGCCATGGGATGGCAATCGATGCAGACAAGTTTGGACAAAGAACACACAATGATCTATGATTCAGACGAACAAATGTCTGGTGCAATTCTGGACAGAGATGTCAACTTCACCATTTTGCCTCCTCTCAACAAACCACTTTTAAAGTGTTACTAGAAAGACATTTTAGTGCAGTAAAGACAAAAAAAAAAGTTTATAGATATGTGTTTTAATATCTCATCAATACATTCCCACTTAAAAATAAAAACTGCTCTAATGTTTAATTTCAACATTATATGCTCTTAGCTTTGAGCAGTTTTGTGTTCACTTTGCTTTCTTTCTAAAAAAAAAACTCCTCTTCAGTCCATAAAGTCAAGGCTAATAAGAAAGTAATGAAGAGGAAAACTGTCCCTTACAATAATCTGGATTGAGGGGAAAAAAGTATTTTTAATGCAATTGTGTTTGTAGACAGCATTTCACTTCATGAAATCCCTGTTAGAGGGTTAGAGTCATTGTGCAGCAATGTTGTATTTACATACTGGTAGGGTTTTTTTTTTCCCTTCTCTGTTTTTTTTTTTTTTCTTCCATTAGCGCCAGCCAAGTTGATGTTGGGCTAGAAAATTGAATCGCACATTGAGTCTCTCCCTACAGAGATCATATTGCCTTCATACTTTGCTGCTGAACATGATTATAAATTCTGATATATTTGTAGCTCTGTTATTGGTAAAGAGTGCAGACATGCTCACCATTAGGATCCATTCCTTTGATGTCCTTAGCCTCTACCACAGTTACTCGAAGAACAAAGCTCTCTGGCTGTTGGTGAAGATGGGAAAAGAAAACCAAAATAAAACAGAAGTGTCTGCTTATTTCTTATCCCAAATACAAAAGTGAATGCTATTGCAAGTGACTGCGATAATTTTTGAATAAATTTGAAATATATTCAGTGAATATCATTCAAAGAGAGGTGGGGTTGATACATCACATCTCTTAAAATCCTCCTCACACAAAAATTTGATTCATCCTCTGCTAAACAACAGATTCAAACATTCTCTGCATCACTGAAGGGCTGTCACACAAATTCAAGAGAGCTTAGAGATAAAATAAAGGTTTCAGGTTGAAAGTTGTCCCTCTGCCATGTTTCCACTGTTATCTTTTAATGGAATCTATTCTTTAAATGGACCAAGAAGAGATGCAGCCTACTATCTAGGTAACTCAATCTTTGCCTCGAGTCAATAATAGTGACTGTATAACTTTAAAATGGTCATAACTTCAAGGGCAATTGCCAATCAACTTTGTGAACTACCAGATTTTGCTTACACATATATACCAGCAACAATCATTTTAAACTTAGCCATTACAATGTAAATGCAGGACTTTCATCACCTGGGACTGGAGTTACACATCAAACTCATACTACTGTACACTACATCCCCCCCCCCCCCAAAAAAAAAATTGCGATCAGATTTCCGCATTGATAACTTTTAATGTGTTTAAACTGTCCAAATGCTATTTCAAGGTCTTAGAATATAACATCTTACCTATATTTTGCAGAAAACCTCATTCAGTTTGGTTAAGCGGTCACAGAGAAATGTGGATCGTTTTGAAGCATGTCATGTTTGTTTCTTCCAAGTTTAGCACTTGGATGCTCTTGGAACCGTGCATTAATGTGTAAACACAATGGACAGAACTTGGAGGGAAGGAATTCCTGACAAAGGTTCTCATTTCTTTTCAACCGCTGAAGCAAAATTGGATAGGGTTTTCTGTAACATGTGGGTAAAAAGTTATAGTTTCATACCCTGAAATTGCATTTGGATTGATTCACTATTTTTAAATCAATCGTGGATGGTCCCATTGTAATTTTTTTTTTTTTTTTTTTTTTTTTTGGGGGGGACATATGGTACATCAGGAATGCAGGAAAACAAACAGGTTTATACACACATACATGATATATATGCCCTGTACTACAGATCTATTCTAACTAATGCTCCTCCTCCCAGATGCTCACATATACACAAGAGGGATTTGTATTCACACACTCACTCACCCTTCTGTTTATTTCTTCTTTCACCAGTGTGCTGTGTAAGGCATTGGGAACTTTGAAAATCTGCAAAGTGAAATAAAAAACAATCCATTAGATATTGACTATCCACACAACATTCTTGAATAATGTGACAGAAAGTTAGCGTGTCTACATATAGACATGAGCCTGCACATGTTGGGCAACTATTGACCGATTCGGGTTCGTTGAGGGCAGCAGACAATTTGTGGCACTGTGCACAGCCATGCGGTGTCTTAGCCAACCCCCCCTGCTCTCCCCCACCCCCGGGCAACATGTTTATCGCGCACTTGTAATAAAGGTTCGCGCACTAAGCAAGCATTCGCGCACTCAGTACGAGACGCCTATTGGCTAAAACAACTATGCATCAGTTTTTCATTCCGTGCGCGGAAGGGGGTGGGGGAGAGGGGAGGGGGGGTCGGCTAAGACACCGGGTAATGGCGCTGCCCATGCCAAAAATACACATAGCGCGTCACAGAATCGGTCAATACATACAACCATTGGTAAAGTATGACTGGGGGAACTTTGAGCAGAAACAATCTGTATAGTTTATGGTAAAATGACTGTTACCTCACTATTACAATTTTGTACACTTGATTATAGTAGTTTCATGATGATATGAGAAATCTAACAGTCAATTCCAAGATATCTGCTGGATGCATAAACTTATTTACGAACCCCCCATAAAAAATAAAACAAAACCAATTTCCACTGCCATATAAGAGAGTCAAAATCAGAGGTTAAAATTTGATAAAGCATCATTTGTTGGTCACAAAACTATACCATTCGTGATATTTATTATATGGGAGGTCTTGTGTGATATGATGGCAAACATTCACCACAAGGCAAACTTGGTGTAGTCCTGCTGACTCTACATCAATTTGAAACTAATGATAAATCCTCTGCATAGGCTAATCTCTGGTAGAATCAGTTTTGGGTTCTATGATATCATACTGAGGCCAATAATGCTACTATTCATCAAGTGCACCAATGTATCCAAAGCATGCATGGTAGTTTACAATGGCTGCACTACTCACTTCATCCGATACAATCTATGTTTGCACAGCTTTTACTGTATTTGAGGTCTTGGGGTTTCTGATTCAAAGGGCCAGCATTTGCATGGCAGTACAGGTTTTCCTTTTTTTTCTCTCTCTTTTTTGCATGGTTATATGAAGACAATAAAAAGAGTGATAATAGACTGTAAAAAGCAGTGTTTGGGTTTATGGGCAACTTTTTAAGCAACTATGACAACCATATATTTACACAGATATACTTCTAACAGAACTATCATATGAAATGTGGCAGTAGCTCACTAAACCCTATCTGTTCATCGATTGGCACACTCGCTGTAGTGCTCTTTTTGCAGAATGACTTGGATCTCTTTAAACTAACTGCAAACGGCAAAAGACACTACTTCATTCCCCTAATCCCCATTGTGTCACCATGGCCTTTCTGTAGGACTCCGGCATGCTGTTACACCTGAGCGAATTCTACAATATGGTCAACTTTGGACAGATCCGATTTTTAGACAGATCTGAATGACGAAGAAAAAGCATCTACAGCAGTCAAAGTGCCTGTACACTCGAATGATTCTGTTACATCATAAATCTGAAAGAAAGATGTTATTCAGAGGGGTGAGGCTCAGGTTTGAGTTTCTTCAGTTTGTCTCCCTCTACAAATGAAAATTTGTGAAGATAATTTATAGATCAGCAGTTGCGATCTTAACAAATGTTCATTTGTAGAGGGAGACAAACTGAAGAAACTCAAACCTGATCATAAATCTGCTTAAGAATTGCACAATGTAATCATCTGTGCTCAATAATGCTGAATACACATACAGTGAATATTCAAGTTAAGATAAAAATACTCATGTATCTCCACAATATACTGATTTATTCTTATGCATATATTTTCCATATACTCAAGAGAAACTATGGAATGTCATCCATGTACCTTGTAACTGAGAAACTGAAAACAGCAGTTTCATTAAACTTCCAATTTCACAATAGCTAAAAGCTATCACAGAACAACTGCTTTCTCTAAAGTCATAGCTACTGATATTTGTCTTTTTTGAAAACGGAATTCATGTGCAGATTACACTGGAATAATATCAAGCAAAGCAAATTGGGACATTTTATGGGAGAGCAAGGTCAGAGTAACCATCGTACACAACATGCAACATTATCACCTTTCTGCCCCTCAAATAACAACATGGGGTCAATCTAATGGGTGTGGCCTACATACCCTCTGCAGGTGACCAACAAGCTCCAGGGGGTTAAACTTCATGCTGTCCACTTTACCCAGGGGGTGGAGGAGGGTTTGTAGAACAACTGAGTAGAACTCCCTGAACTCCATCTACAATACAAATACATGAGAAATATAATACTGTAAACATGGATATTTTCGCGTGATTAAATTTTTGTGCTGAGCGGCTCAAAAACATATTTGCTGGTTCTTCAATTTGCGCTGTGCAATTAATCGTCAACCCATTCAAAATGTGCAGAGAAAATTGCAAAGATATTTTTACGGGTTTTAGAATTTATGCTAGCCAAAAGTAGCGTGAAATATGCAAAAATTAATGTACCGTGAAAATTAATGCATTAACAGTACATGAATATTGCAGAAGATTGACTGCATGGAGGGATCCACGAGGTTGATGTACTTTTTAAATTTGACACTAAGAGCTTCTGTCCTCATGAAATCTACTTCATACCGGGGTACCTGATACGTATCCAATGTCTCATATCACCTATAAACATCTTTTTTCCTTTATTACAGCATTTAGACATATGCATATCCCGGAATGGAGTAATCATCTGATAATTCTCATAACATCTATACGTACATATCTGTGAAATGGATTTTCTATTTTGTTTTTTTGTTTGCAGAAATAATAAGGACACTCATGACAACAAAAAAGCAAGTGCAAACTTTAACCACATATACACAATACACTCCTTTTCATTAGCCACCTGAATTTTGCAATCTGACCACACGTACTGCAAGTTTTGAATGAGTAACAGACAATACACCAACTCACACCAATGTCAGGTTGGTTACCCATTGTATACTCGGGACAGGTCATCAGCATGGAAGTAGTTCAAATCTACTAAGAAAAGCACTAATTAGTCAAGTTTTATTCAATAATCACGTGGTATATCCTGTTCTCCTGGATATGAATGATGCAGCAATTGTTCTCAGAATCCATGGCAAAATTTTAGACCAGACGAAGGAAAATGAGGGGAATACATAAAGGCTGCTTCGAGTGATTGATATATATCAGTGTTATTGAATGAGGATGTCCTGGAGTTTATAAACTGCCCTTATCTCATCACTGAACTCGGCCACTTGACTTCTCTTCTCACACCAACTACAACAACATGTCTTGTCTTGTGGCCAGTGTGAAACATACCGTAAATTAAAATCGTTGGACTTTGCTCTATGGAATTCAAGGGATGATATATCCAGTGCATCCACGGAAGTACAGTGGGAAAAAACTGAAATACTCAGGCACATATCAACCTTGGTACAGAAAACGGATGATGATGATGAAGATGAACAGTGTTGTAATATACATGTAGCAGCGTAAAGAACATTCAATAGTGGTACCCAGTTCCCACAATATGTCACATGCTGCTGGAAAAGATAGGTCTTTAGTTCAGATTTGAAGGTATTGATTAACACAGGACTCACGCTGCTCCACTACTTGGTAGATAATAATTATTAGTATACACAGCATGTGAACGTCACAGAAACTTGCCTAATGTTACACTAACGCAACCCAGAAAATAAAACAGAAATGGAATAAAAACCTTTTATACAAAACAAAATGACACAAAATGAAGCAAGGAAGAACAAAGAAATAAACAAAAGGAAGAATATGGAAAGAAAGACAAGTTAAAAGTGGGCAAAATTAGAGGGCAGGTTCAGAAATATGAAATGATTGACGAATAGTTGAAATATTGGTAAGCACTAAAGAGATAGTATAGTATTGGTGGAGATGAGGATTGGGCTTTTAACTTTTTGCGAGATACCAAGAAACCACTTATAAAATAGTATCTAGCATATCATTCTAAGAGGATTTCAAAGTTTATTGGACAAAAATCGGTTTTGGAATAGCTGAGACATCCAAAACAAAGTAAAACAAGGCACTCGTAATAAAAGGTGGGTCCCACCTTTTATGCGGATCACTCTATTTTGGATATCTCAGCCATTTTACAACCAATTTTCATCAAGTAAACGTTGGATTTCTTGTAGAATTACATGCTCTTTCATATTTCATAAGAGGTTTTTCATTATCCCACCAATAAATGATAGAAACCTTAAGTAGGTCTCAACCAAAACTAAATGACCCCTTTAAGCATTGAGATGGTCTTTAAAAGCATATGTCTAGTTTTGATTCTGAGCAGAGATTTTGAAGATAACAAGTGGGATGCTCAAAGCAGAAACACAAGGTGGCTTTTATTTCTTTCTACATGTATAATCCTCAATTATTAATCACACAATGCAATACACATAGCGATTAATTTACCTCCTCATCCTGGGTCTTTGGTAGGATCATTTCCACATCTCCCTGAGGAATAAACAAGGAGAAAACTTGCCTCATGCAACAGATAATGCAGATAATGTGACTTTGACTATGGTGAATGACTACTGTAAAGGTGGATATTTTTCGCAACTAATTTTTCACGCATGGTGGGGTACAAAGAGTTTCGCGTGTTTTTAATTTCGCGGAATCAAATCATCAACTGCTGGAACATATGGCAAACAAAAATATTTGCGTGGTTTTATTTTCGCGCTAGTTTCAGGCTGCGCAAAATGCATGAAAATTTCAACACCGCGAAAATTTCCACTTTTACAGTATGTGTAACAGGATTACTAATGCATATTGGGGTAAGTAGCACTGAAAGATAAAAGGATTTCTGCTTTGCTTATGGAAAGCTTAACGTTATAAACGCACAAAACCAAATCTGATGAACTATTTAAGTTAGAGACAGCCATTCTTGATCACCTTAATCAAAACTGACCATCAGACCAAAATATAATCAGCAAAACTTAAGTATCATTAATTATACATGATTTCTAATTAATCATGAAGAAACGCTTGAGGCTCATTAGTTCTACTGAAGTTGACATGGATCAAAGTGATTATAGAGATTACTGGATGACAGACCATCTCAAAATTTCCTTTTATTCTCCAGCATATATAAACTGGGTATGTTATGTATTAAATTTAAAAGGCTGTATCACATTGTGGAATTAAATGGTATATCTTATCAATTATATAATGAGCCTGAACTTTTATTATGTCACTGGTGAAATGTGTTGTTAAGTTGCCAGAACATATTAATAATTTGATGGAGAAATGTGTGCAGAATCTAATACTAATGACATACCTTGCAATAGTATTATGAAAAAAAGAATTGCCTTGCACTTTTTTTTTAAATAATTGATCTACAATGCATGAATATCATGCCATAATTGACATACTATAATTCATGAAGAGGGACTTTTCAATCACCAAGACCCTTTCTTATTCAAAGTGAAATTATCATTACTGTAAAAAGAAATAACCATACAAACACTGCAAACAATTCATTGTTTTAAAATTCATGAATGCATTCATGCCATAATTGACATGCCACAAAGATTACGAAAATAAGGCACTTGTTTAAGCAAGCAAGCAAGCCTCCTTTTAATATGAAGGAAGCCTTATGGAGTCCTTGATGCAAATAAATGCCAATAATACTGATCTTCTTCCCGCTGATGTCGTGTCATTGCTGCTGCTGTTCATGTTAATATCTGTACTTACCTCTGGGCTCACATTTACCTCTACCAGATGGATAGAGGGTGGCCTAACCTGAGTTCTAGAAGCACGCTTCAGTGTGCGCCTTACCTGCAGAGTGATGAAAAGAGATGAAATAGAGAATTTGTTAAACTCATATTCACTGGCAGAGGTTCAAGAGACATATCAATACAAAGGGTATAAATCGTCAGCCATATATCAAACCAGCCAAAACCTCCATAGAGAGCACAAAATTTACTTTCGAGAAAAACACATTGGAAGTTTCATGCGATTAATCGTCAATTGTGAACTGGTGAAGCCACTTTTTCTCTGAAATTATGTCAAATTTCAGTCTAAATTTTAAAAATGAAAAAAAAAAAAATCAAAGATAGACCACACCTTCTACCACTAGATTGCACCAAAACCTCAAATTTGAGTATTTTGCATTCTTAAACACACAAACACAATTGTTCACCACACCACATGTATTTGCACAGTACAGATATAATACTGTGTCCAGTGCAGACTGAACAAGACTCAAAACCCAAGGACCTTTACACACACACACACACACACACACACACACATGCACACACAAAGGTCCTACATCCAATATGCACAATTATCAATGAGTTTGATCCTGATTTTTTTGTCTACATACCTTTTGATATAGCATAATGCCATACTTATTTTGAAATGTAAAGAAGTATGTGGCAGGAATAAAATCACATATAGATCTCTCTTCATGAATGACACATTTCCTATATTTCACTGCCACATACTATTAATAAAACAAATGAAATTTACAGATACATTATTCTTTGATATCTTGTTTGTTGACATAGCACACAGCGATAGCCTTAAAATGTAGGTGAAAAATCTAAAAGATCTTTCTTTGAGGAATAAGTGTTAATCTAATCAGATACATTTGTTTTCCAAGTACTGTCGGATGACCTTTTAAATCTTATTAACAATGGAGGAAAAAATATCACATCAGAAATTTGTTCAACAAAATGATACAACAAAATTATAACTCACATGCCCTCTCATATTTCTAACTTGAGTTGAAGGCAGCCGAGAGAAAAATTTGTGACGCAAAAGATGCATCTCCATACACACCACAGGTCTGCAATTACAGCAAAATATTATCATCCAGACTGGAACATCTTCCACGGAAATTTGATGCGTGTAAATAGATGGATATAGCAGCAGCAGAGGAATCATCCAATTGCTAAAAAAATCATGGCTCCATAGCGTACGGCAACAACAATTACTCAGGTATAAGGTGCTGCAGCCAATAAGGCACATCCCTACACATCCAATGTCTAGGAAAGGAAATTCCTTTGTATCTCCTGTATCCTTTGCCATGTAAATACACCCACCTGATAATCAAGACACGCCCTCCTTATATACATCTAGCTATCACTGCACATATAAATGAAAGCCTCAATATTGGGGCGGGGCACTGCATGACACAAACATAAACACACGACACCTATTTTCACCAATCTATTCTTAGCCATCACACATTTTGGTACAATAGTCGTACCTGACACTGCAGCGGAAACAAAAGATCGAATGGAAATATGTCGCCATGGCAACTGCAAACAGCCAAGTATGGATCTATTCATCAGCGTGACCCACCAAGAATCATCAGTAAGATCTCTGCATTCTGTTTTTTCTGGTGTCTCCTATAAACATTCCATACTCACTGTAATATATTCCAAGAAACAAATACACTAAAATCACTACTCTTTGATGATTGCCGAGTTACAGATATTGTAAATTCTGCTGCATAATCAGATGTGTATCCAGGATTTATTCTGGGGGGGGGGGGGGGCGTAATCAAAATTTTTTGACCTTTACCTTTGCGAGGGAGCGGAGCGACCGAGCGGGGGGAAGGGTGTGGGAGGGGGTGTCCCCTCTCCCACGGTAGGGAGTTTTTGAATTTTATATCTTAAAATGGGGCCATTTGGTGCATACAAAAGTGACTTTTTCGGCATGGCAGTGCAGCTAAGAAATAAGGTATGGCATATTAAAACTCAGTTACGAAATTTACGAGGTTTTTGACACTTTGCTGGAACACCACCTGGTCACTTTTTTTCCTGTTGTGTATAGGGTAAAAAACCCTCAAAAAACAAAAATGTCTTTTACAAAAAGTGGACCTTTTGAAAATTTGGGGGGGGGGGTGTACGACCCTCCCGACCCCCCCCCCCCCCCCTTGCATACACCCATGCATATTGTTAGATATGTCTGTCATTGGTGGATTTAGTCCTGGTACCTATATCACTACGAGAGACAGGGTGCACATCTGTAAGATTTCCAGAAATGCATTTTGTCCTTTCTGTTGGTAGATTTCAAAACTTTGTAGGCAGCAAACTCAATTGGAGAGAGAAAAAAAAGCAGCAGCATCAGTATACAATTATACCACAGCCTATATGCAGGGTTCCACACTAACTTTTATTTTTGGTGGCCCAAAGGCAAACATCCGACCTTTTTTGGTGGCCCGATCAGGCCACCAAATTCTTCATTTCTGAAATTTTGGTGGCCCGACGTGCGTTTTTGGTGGCCCCGGGCCACCAGGCCACCGTTAGTGTCGAGCCCTGCTATATGCTTTAATACGGCTAATCATGACAAAAATATAATTATACATCTCAGACATCAAGGTTAGACATGACATTCTACATCACAAAGTTTCCTTGAGCATCACAGTAAAAAATAAAAAATAAACAAAAAGATAAAAAAACACTGCTTAATCAGAGGCTGGTTTGAGGTACATCTTGGCAGACCAAATGCTACATTCAGACAAAGTTTCTAATAAATAGTATTAAAGTGAAGATTACAAAAAGGAGTCCTCAGCCTGATGGAAGCACAAAACACTCACAGAGATATTTAATGCCCATTTTTAACAAGGTTTAAATGCGTTTGACTCCATCCCTACAACAATTCACGGCAAACAAAAAGCTTTGCAATCCTGCTTGGAATGAAGATCTCACAATCTCCAAATAATATATTAGGAGCTTATGGTATCAAACTCTCAAACCCTCCTCACACAAATTTCAATTTGCAAGAAAAACAACAAACAAACAAATGTATGTTTACTGGATTGAAATAATTCTTTTATTTTTTGAGAATTGACAACTTCAAAAGGTAGAATTAAGGAAAAGTGTATGCGTACATATCACTCAAATCTAAAGGCATACTGGTCAGATGAGAAGAGTTCGATAGATCATGATTGTGGGACACTAGGATTACAGCTGTAGCTACACTGTACCGATGTACAAGAAGGAGCTACTGTAAAACCAAAAATGTTAGTGTGCATGCACATTTTAATTTCTCAAATTTTGTGAGAGCCAAGATTTGCGAAATTAAAATGCATGCAAAAGTTAATGTTTACACTACATGCAGTGCATGCCACCGGTAATTCGCAAAAATTTCATGTCGCAAAAATTTCATGCCACAAAAATGCTGTTGGCTCCAATTCATGAAAATTTCATAGCACCACAAAAAATATCTTGCTTTACAGCATACTGAAGCGGAATTGTAAATAGTCTTGTCAATATACACTGGCATCAGTTACGTATCACAAATAGCTCAATATGAAGATGTGAAGAAGCTAAAATACCAACCAATTCCATCTCACCAGTTGAGAATTGGAAATTTGCTATAAAGCCTGGAAAATTCTCTATGAAATAACAAGACCTCTCTCATGTTGTACAATCATGTCTGACATAAGAGACAGACACAAAGCAAAATGTATGTTTTATATTGACTCTGACATCATGAGGTTAGCACAGGCTGTTGAATATTTTTCACAATCACACAATGAGGTAGTCAGTGGTATACGATGTTGATTCGTTCAGTATTGGAACCTCTTTGTGCAGACACAGAAAAATGTCGCAGGTTCGTAGCAACTGTGCTTTGTTTGTGCACGAGAGGTGTGGCAGACCCTTGTTAAGTACACAGCTCATTGTGCCTTTAACGGACAGCAGTGCCTGACAGCTACTACAATATTGTAGGCATTGAAGAATCACAGTGACAGCTGATGACCTCATGATGTGAACATTATAAACACTAGATTCTAATAACATGGTATTATCTGACAATGTATTAAGGTTTACTAAAGGCAGAACATAAATGTACATGTATACTTTTCAGTGAGTATGGTGCAAAATCAGTCCTCTTTTGTGAATTCATGAGAATAAATATCCCGTATGAAAAAGAATTTTGCAAGAGAGGTTGTCATATTATAGGATAATCTCTTCAATCATCTTTTCTCATTATATAAAGTTATTGAGATTGGTGTAACACACTCTTTATAGGCCTGAAAAAGCACTTTGATATCATTGCTACACAAAAGACTACAGTCGAGGCTGAAAACATATATTGTACCCTGTCTGTATACACACAATTTGTCATGCTCGAGGCCTATGATGTATACAGGACTTTTCTATCAAAGAAATGACAAATCTGACGGATGAGATTTTGTGGACATACTTCAGAAAGGGCAAAGGTGAAGTGCTTCCACAATCACTGGCTCCTGTTGGTAACAAATTATATCTGCTCTACTTGAATTAGCGTTTTGTTTTGTTTGTAAGTTGTTGTTATTTTTTTGCTTCTCCAGTTTTATTTTCTTGACTTTGTCTCCAACATTCTGCATTCTAATAAGCACTGTAGCATTTAAAGGAAAGACATCTATTGAAATACCGTTTAGACGACAAAAACATAATTAGGTAATAAAGTTCATGAAAATGAAAAGGTTACAATCTACCTGCTCTAGAGGAAAAAGAATTCAACAACAATACCAATGAATCCCCACCCCCCCCAAAAAAAAAAAAACCACACACACACACACACACACAACAACAAGTAACAAAAGAAAAGATCAAAATTGCATTCAATGTCTGTAGGTAGAAACATAACATGCTCTGTCTTTTCAGCCATTAATACGCATTTGATTCTTTTTCATATTTCTTCTAATACTCTCAAAATTCATGGCAGGCTGTGATTTCTACATCTCTGAGTGATATAATAATAAATACTACATCATCATTTTATGACTCCTGGGCCCCGTTGCTAGAAACTTTGCGTTTAAACGCAACTTGCAACTGATTGTCACTGGCCAATCAAAATCATTGTTGCATGCATGTCTTCTTAATAGGGCAGACCCTGAGCCAATCAGAATGGTTGTTTCAAAATTAGCAATTATTTGCAATTGATTGCAACTTTCTTGCAACGGGGCCCAGATTGTACTATCAGACAGCAATAGGCTTCATCTGTAAAAACATAGTGTTCACTGACCTGTATAACAATGCATGCCACCTAAATAGATGTACCCTTTCTCAACAGAGGAATTTCTTGTAGTCAAGAGACCCTTCTTGCGAAAAATACTGGGAGCATGACAGCTTGTCAAAAGCAGGTTTGCGAAGAGATTCCGTGTAATCAAACGTTGCAAGTGTATGCAAAAGTTGTTGCGAACATTCAGCCCATATATTACCATACAAAAAGTAAAAATCATTCTCAACTGATGAATGTGCATGTTCATACATGGAAATAGCACCATGTAAACTCTAGGAATCTCACAAAAAGAGTTAAGTCTTTTTGCATCTGTCCAGTTCATCTGTCCCCGTGTACGGAGCGCAAAATACATTAAAAGCTTTAAAAGATTGCAATGCAAACTTTAATTATCACAACCTACATGATATCATTTAATTATGAAAACAATGGCCTCATTTGCATATCCTTTTCATTTCACTCTGTCAACATCAGCAACTACTACAAAAACAAAGTTCAGTACAATCTACAATCATCATCGAAACAAACTTCAATAAACAGGCACATCTAATATTTACCATGGTCCTTGCCATATATGCACAGCATGCACACTGCGACAAACGAATGCGATATTGGTACACAGCCTCGATCAGCACAGTCCTTGATCCATCACAAAGGGCTCACAAAATCAGAATTGTCAGAGTTTGGGGAAACTTTTGCCTCGTTCTCCGCCCTTTCCTTCCTCAACAAGGGAAATTTGGCCAAGAATGCGAAGCCATATATGCACAGTATTGATACACTTTGGAAATTTTGAGGCACAGCAGTTATTCACGCACCAGTGCAACTCAGCACACATGTCCTGGTGTGCAGTGAAAAAAACAAAACAAAACAAAAACTTTTTCAGTCACAGATTCCAAGGTGAAGTTTGTTGTTACGCTGCAACTTCAAAAGCAGAACTCTATTTCTTGCTCCAAACAGAATCCATGATCCAGAACTCTCTTAGCAAAGGCGAGTTTAATTGCAGGGGGGGGGGGGGGGAAGGTATAATAACAATCACCATTTCAGTCTTGGAACCAGGTCATACTTTTGTGGCTCAACAGTTACCCACTTCCCAAGGTGCATTAACTGATGCCTGCGACGGAAACTCCTGAAGTTCTGTAGTCAATGTCTTGGTCTGAGAAGGTGGTAAAAAAAAATATTGTAAAGGAAACGATAACAGACTGAAGACAAAGATACAGATCATGTGCCGAGATGACAACATCCGGAGAACTGCTGACGACAGAATGACCATGCATCAAACGATGACACATCGATCGACTTCCGCTCTTTAGAGTGCTCCTTTAGTGGTGAGGGGCAGCTATAGAGCAAACAATGAGTGGTGAATTCCTGCAAAATCCACATCTACAGCAACCATACCTTTTCGGCATACTATGGAGTTCTCTTCTTTTTTTTCTTGAGCTTATTGTAGGCATTTTCACTGTTGGGTTGATTGTATTTGCAGATTACCACCTACATGTCAATACACTAGCCCAGATTTAGTTAGGGGAGATGTACTTTAAATGGAAGAATTATTTCATCAGAGACGATTCTGTTTGCCAACTGAGCCTACGTCAGGGGAAATTCTGCAGGATGATTAGTCGCGATGGTCCAAGGATAAGGGATGATGAGCTATTAATGACCCTTACTGGACACCTTGACAGACAATTGTGCATCCTCTTCCGCCTCACTCTTATCTCAGGGTAAATTTGCGGGCTATGCTGCCAAGCAAGTTGTAAGCTGTGTGCTTCATTATCTATATCAATGGAAGTATTTGATGATTAAGGCTTTCTGTAACACATTCAAGCACTTTGAAAGAAATAAAAAGAAGAAGACAGCAATGTAAGATGGATGGTACATTGAATGAATAATGGCAGAAAAAAAGGTCAAAGAATCTCCTTAATCTGAACAAGAAAGAAAACCTTGTGGCTCTATCAATGCAGTGAGACATGATTAACAATCATATGCACACAAAGCCTTTGTTGTCCCAAAGCCTAGATATGAAATAAAGAGATAGATTTTGTTATGGTGGCATTGTTGACGTTCCGGTCTATATCCTATTGGCAGATTATATTACACAAGGATGTGTGAATAAAAGAAATAAGATACATTCACGGCTGAACGAGCACACCTCAAAGCAGAAATTATTCTTTATGAAGCCAACCATCCTATGTTTAATGCACACACACACACACATCCACACACCATGGAGCTACAACACACACTCCTTCACAAGAACACATTCATGTACAAAACAAACATACAATTTGTAAAAGCACTGGTCTTTTTTTAAAGCATAAAGAAATTCAGCACTTTCTCGGAAATGGGAAATATGCATGGAAAGAATAAAAAAGTCATGACTGGTCAATTTGATACTTACCGGTCATAAGTATTACCAGTGATGACTTACAGTTTGTGGTGCTTTTGCACTTTTGGTATGTAAATTTGTTTGTGTGTGCATGTGTGTACATACATTTATGCAAGTAAATGACGTCCAGTATTGTCTTGTAATAATTACTCAATTTCTCAGTAATCATTTCGCAGTACATACTGTAGATAGGCATCTGTTCATTCTGATGTCATTTACAAACTTCTTGATTTGAGGAATTAAGCTTAAACATTAAGCAAAGTGCTTCATTTAACCAAAAAAAAAACCTGCCTCAAAAGCCTTTTAATAAAAATAAACATCAACCTCCACTTGGATACACACTCGCTGCAAATGTCCATGGATGTTAAATGTGTGCACCAGACCATGGATCTTTTTTTTTTTTCTTTCTTTTTTTTATACCGGTAGTATGCCTTTGAATTGGGCTATGTTTGTGCTAAGAACGGCAGTCCATGCTGTGTATAACATGCTCAAATTTGGAACAAAGGGCACAAGGTCCACATTGATATTCTGACTTGTGTTACCAATTTAAAAATCAGTTAAACATTTAGCACATATTATTTTTTGGAAAATTTTGACTCTGAAAAAAAAAAGATAAATCTCAAAAACAAAAGACTGAAATGAAAGACAACATTTCACTCTGCCTTATGAAACACAATAATTATCAATACTTTGCATACATTCTCCACTCAATACACATTTTTCATCATATGGAAAGAGTAACCTTCATATCGCTACACATGTGAAATAGATTTTAAACATAAAGGTGTAGACCAATTTTGCATTTTCCTACATGGTGACTTTTCTGATTTGTTGTTTGTAATTTCAATCTTTTTTTTAAAATGCATGATGTGTTTAAAGAATATGCTTTAAAAATAGCCCTGTGGAAGGGGAAAAAAGAAAAACAGGTTATGAATAGAAAACATTACAATGAAAAGATAAGAAAAAGAATATATTTCTGGGATGTGATGGGTTCAAATAGATTCAGATATTAAATGTCTGGTTAAAAAGGGCTTCCTTTTGTGCCAAAGCTGAGTGGAGTAGTCCGAGTACAGTTAGAGTCTAAAAAGCTTGGAATGTTAATCCCTATGGGTATGCTTGACGTGATGCCTTTAGCATCACTGCCACTGCACACTTCCTCATGCGTTACAGGGACATTTACTACACAGGCAATGATGTGTGTCTCTCTGTTACAATGAAATTGCTGATTGTAAATTGGTAGATTGCATCTGCAATATGGAGTAGATTTTGACAAAATTGGACCAGTCCCAACAGAATAAGAACAGTTAGGCTGTCTGTGGCATAAGTTGTGTAATAGTGTCCAGCACACATTTTGAAACTGATCCTGTCACCACACAATGTCATGGATTTTTTTCCTTTCTAAATATTTTTTCGAATATTGATTTGTATGCACATCCATGTACACACTTGTATATTGCTGTTGGGGTGACAGAACCTCAAAGCTAAAAAAAAAAAGTAAATAAATCAAATGTTCAGGAGGGCCAAAGAGCATGACAACCAAAGAGCACTGTAACAATATTATTGTATATAGGATTGCCTTACCTTTGACACACTGTGGTGGCTTCATTTTGGGGGTATTCCAGCTAGGATTTGGACAGGTGGACAGGCCATCAAAAAAGTGATTTTTACTAAAATTTGAGATACACAGTCTTGTCATCCTATAGCAACTACGTGTTGAATATACGCACTTCAGACTTCAGATTTGAAGTGATATAGCCAAAGAAATCTTGTCCAGATGTAAGCATTCCTTACTAAAAGGTGATTCAACCTGTCCCTGTCAGACCATTAGATACCCAGTTTCCTTTTTTTTTTTTACTGATCAGAACCTACAAATTACAGGTCCTGTTCTATTTTTTTTTGTCTGGCCATAACAATGTAACTTTTTATTCATTTTTTTTCACTAGTCATATGTCAAACCACTAAAATTGGCAATTTCTTTAGCAGTGAAATAAAAAAAAAAAGCTCAGGAATAAATAGTTTTAAAGAACATTGTTTATAATTGAGATTGTAACTCAACTGAAATTTGCATGATATTCTAAAGATGCATACTGCAAATCCAAGCCAGCGATGAATCCAATGCAAACTGCAATCTGTTATAAACTTTCTTCCTTTACCTTACTAAATGTAAACCCTATTATGAGAGAAGTGATTGCAAAGGTTTGCCGACTAGCAAACAATACCAGGGCCCTGTTGCATAACAGCTGAAATCAAGCATACACATCATACCCTAAGTCAGCAAATCAAACATAAATCTCAGAATAATCAATTCTGATTGGTTAATCATACTTGACTTGTATTTGAATGCACCATTTTTTTTTTTTGCAACAGGGCCGAAGAACTTATCATTAAAATACTGAAATGAGATGGAATCCAAGGAGTGTAAACTACAGTCTTTATTGCAATCTGTCTGTCTCTTTTGTGTAAATATTTTTTTCTTATGATATACTGGTACACATCTTTCACTTCCATGAATCCTCACAATGCATTGAAATCATGCCCAGTCATCTGTTATGCTCACTGTCATCTTATTATTCTAACTCAAAGGAGGTACAGGTAGCTTTGATTCACCAATCTTTCCCAGTATCTCCACTGACGTACACACAAACTAACCTAAGCCTCTACCACACACCACTGATATCCCGGAGAGTATTCCATAATCTGTTTGCTCCAGACTATAAATGGAGCTCCTTACCGCAGCCGGGGACCAGTGAGAGATTGATATCACCCATCTTTCTGGGACCAGTAGTAACTTTGCATTCACAGTCAAAATAGCAGGATAATGATTGTGATCAAAATCTCACCATCTCTTTTTTTTTTCCAGCTCAGATGGACAGAAATAGCCTGTTAATTGCCACTCGCATTAACTTGTTGACCAAATTGTGCAAATCTACCAAAATGGTGACCCTTGCCCCTATTGTCGTCATGCGCACTTCAATCATGCATGCTATGAATGATGGGATAAAAATCTCCGTAGCGCAAATTATTGTGTCATTTCTCAAAATATTGCAAACAATTCCACAATGATTGCAAGACTTCTTGGGATTTGGATCACAATGCTGATTGCACTACTGTATGTATACCATATATTTCGTGACGTTTTTATTTTTGCGAATTTCGCAAAGTCAGGTGCCAGTTGAAAATTTAGCCACACACGACAGTATGAACTTCAACCTTGACATGATCACAGAAGATGCAACGTGCACATATGCATGTCTCCCATCACAATTTACTGTAATCTGTGTTCGCGAGTTTAACCACATGCAAAATTGTTGGAAAGTCACAAAATTAGACTCGCTGAATACAGTATTTGGTGGGATTTCTAATCGTATGTCTACAAAGGCAAAAATCTCAAGATTTGTATCCCATTAATTCGCATTTAGTGTAAATCCCACTAATGATGGCTGATGATTCTGACCAAAAAAAAAAAAGAAAAGGAAAAAAAACACCTTCCTGTCAATAAAGGGGCACTCTGCTGTAGTCAACCTTGCCCCCTTAACTCAAGATTATATTGTTTACTCAGGTGCCTTAACTTGAAGATACTGTCAGTCAAAAATGAGCTAAACGCTATAAGCACAGACACATCATGTATCCAAGAAGAAGTAAAGATGCAACAAAAAATAAATGAAACCAAAAAAAAAGGCTTATTTGACTGGTTGATATATATACTACCAATTAATCTTTTATTATATAGATACCTACTGGTTTGTTTTGTTGTTTTCATTCAGCAGCAAGATTTTCCTATGTCACCTCCATCAAAACTGCAATATCCCATCAAATATTGGTAGCATATACATTGCACATAATATCTCACATACATGTGCCTATTCAAACTAGATATATCGCTACGGCTACTGATATGCCTCCGCCATAATGCATGGTTCTCCTAATAGGTCTATAGTACAATGTCTTGACAATGTGTGATGACAGTTTCACACAATTGACAAAATATTAAAAGGACAGGTTTGACACAAATGTGCTGAATGTTCACTTTCCTAGAACTAGGTTCAATTAGATGAATGATTAAAATGTCAGAGTGCAGGTATTTGGGGAACTGATGATTTTTACTTGACTTTTGACCCTTTTATAAGTTTATGCATTGAGTAATTTTCAAGGTATTGAGGAAAAGTATAATTTCAGTATCAAATGGGAAAATAGCATTATCTAAACCTGGCCTTTGACCTTTGACCTCACAGTTCCAAAGAGAATCACTGTTAGGTTGAACATGCATAAATATGTAAGTTTCATAATGATACCTGGAGTTACTTTCGAGATATGGAGGAAAAAGTGCAATTTAGCACTTTCACTTGACCTTTGACCTTTTGACCTTTGACCTTTTGGCAAGAAACTTCCCCAAAAATATATATTGGGTAATACATGCCATACATCAAGTTTAAAAAAAAAAAAAAAAACCTTCAGGCATATTGCATTCTAAGGAAAGTAGTGATATTTTGAGGAGTTGACCTTGACCTTTGACCCCCTGACCTTTGACCCACGACCCCAACTTCCCTAGATAATCACTGCCCATCAGTACAAGCATATATACTAAGTTCCATGAAGATACCTTGAACCATTTGCGAGATATGGAGAAAAACATGAAATTTCAATTTTTTTTCACAAAATAAGCTGTGACCTTTGACCTTTGACCCTGTGACCCTAAAATCCACACAAAGTATTATCCCCCAAGGATATACCCTCATACCAAGTTTGATGTAAAACCACCACACGGTTCTTGAGATATCGACAAAAACAAAACGGGACGGACGGACGTACGGACGTACGGACGTACGGACGGACGGACGGACGGACGGACGGACGGACGGACGACCCGAAAACATAATGCCTCCGGCCACTTCGTTGCGGAGGCATAAAAATATGTATGGTAGTTTAATTCATGGAGTAATAATACATAAACGAGATATGAAACTCGTCACACTGAAGACGAGTTAGGTGATACGCTTGGGGTCATCAGATGTCGGTCATCCGTGATCGACAAAGAAAAGAATGTAATACAGAACCTTGAAGTTCTAATGAGATACTTAGTTGAACTTTTTTGGGCCTACATTATTCAGATCACATTTGTTTTTCTGTCACACAAACTAAGTGGAAATTCTGTGCGTGTGCGACTAAGTCGATTTACGGACTTTTTGAGTACTTACAGTGCATAAACTTAGACCCCGTTTACGGTGCGGGGCTGGGCCGAGCCGCGGCCGAGCTGCAATCAAGGACAACCTCAATTGCGAGGCCGAGCCCCGCAATTTAGTCCGTTTACACTGCCGGGCTCGGCCGCGCTTTTGATTCGAACCTTTCAATATTTTGTCGTAGTGGCGCTCTACCCTTTTAAACAAACGCAATTTGGTATTGTCTGGTTTTCAGATCCTTTGCCAACTGAATTCCGTGGCGACGAAGTCGCCGTTCGGGCAAAGGCCTTTGTCGAAGGAGAAAATCCTTTGCAGGACAAAACCACCTTAAACTATACTAGTTTTCGACGTTGAAGTAGTTAATATCCTGAATAGCGAAATAGTACAGGCGAGGGTTTGGAAGCCAGACTAAAATTGGCCGCGCATTTAGCCCAGTTTGCGCTTACACTGAGAAAAAGGCCGGGCGCGACCGCGGCTCGGCCGCGGCCGAGACCACCTCCAGAGCGTGGCCTAATGCGAGGCCAATTTTGGCCCCGCATTTGGCCTTTTGCGCGTTTACACCGAACGCGGCCGAGCCTCGCACTGTAAACGGGGTCCAAGTGATCCTCGGCACGTACAAATAAAACATGACAATTAAGTGTTTATAACCATCCTGGCTTTAACAGTGGCCTTTTAAAACATGACCTTTGACCATTATTTACATAACCAATATGACTCCCTCTAATCTTGCTATCACAATGATCAGTTCAGAGAGCTCTTACAACTATATACAAGCCTGTGAGATTTACCAGCAGTAAAACCAATGAAGCCTCCGATACAAAACAGGGGATATAGAGCAAGTGAGTCTGTTTACATGAGAATGTGATTTATCCTGGACGAAAGTGATACCTCAATTAAAGAGAAAAGGGCAAAACATCACCTTTAACCATGTAACTATAGGTCTCCTCCAACTAAGAGTACACTTTGAACGTAAGCTTATACGTGAATGATAATTTATGACGATCTCACGTGATCGACACACATTCAAAGGGGACAGTTAGAAGTGGAAGGAGTGCTTAATCGTGTCATTAATTCCTAATCAATGACACCACTACTTTAGGCATATCATAATTTCTCATCTAAAATCAATGGCCTATAGGACTCATGCACCATTACTTGTATCGTGCATAAACTTTGTTTTTTAAGCTTTGAGTGAAACGTGTCATAACATAATTCTGTAATTCCATCAGCAGTGATCGATATAATAAAGAAGAAAGATATATCACCGTATTGAACGCTTAGAACCTAACGGGGGGGGGGGGTATTATAGCATGATACTCGGTTCTTTACTGCCCAGATGCCAACAACACCCATCACCCACGGCTACGCATAGAGAAACAGCCATGGCGAAAATAAAACTTTGCTTTCTCGTAGGCAGAATGACACAGAACCCCGTCAAACACACTTTTATTGGCAGGGATGGGCATGAAAAAGTGTATTACTAATACTAAACAGCGTATGCATTCCATTCATGTGGCGCGAGATACCTCTATAGCAACATAAAGCCTGTCTTCAACTCCGTTGGTCGAACAATGGCAACCTGAAATTTCAAAGAGATGAGCGAGACGCTATATACACCTGGCCCAGAGTTAATTTATTCAGTTCTCATTCCTACTTTAAGTTGGGTTATGCTATTGTAATCATTCCCATCTGCAGTATAACAAAACCAAAGTGAGGGAAAAGGGGAGAGAAAAACGAGAGGTGGCAAAAGGAAAACTGCATGCACAACTGCAATCCATGTCATTGCGTGTGACAGGTGAAGCAAATGTATTAGTTGTTATAGCAGTGGTTTATGAGCATAAACTGGCAAATAGACAGACAATGTCAAATATAAAAACCATCAATTTAATGTCAGAGAAGATGGTAAACAAGATGCATTGAAACTGTAACTAAATCGCTGCTCTTCTACTCGATCACGGAACGTCTAACTCTATATTCAACAAAAAACAAATGTTAGGGGAAAGAAACAAATTTAGATAACATTCTTAAATTAAAAACAAGAAAAAAAAATGTCCACGTCAGGATTAAAAAAAAAAAACGCCGCACGAACATGCATTATATTCTAGATGGGAATACGGTCTTGATGCAAAGGTCCAATGATTGTCTCATTACTTTAAAAGCAATCTATGGTTCCCTTACCATCACCAGTACCACACCACAATGACGTCTCTAAAATCAATGGTAGCACATTTATCATTGCATCATGCATTAACTCCCTTTGCCTAAACAACCAGTGGAACGTGTCATATTATATTGCGTATTTCGATCAGTAGTGATTGACTTTAAAGAAGAAAGATGATGCAAAAAATTGAACGCTTACCACATTGCTTATAGGGCTATTCCAGTTTGGTACTGATCTGTTCTATTCTCCCAGATGCCAGCAACATAATATCACCTATGGCTAACTAGTGAAACAGCCATGACGAAAATAAACGACAGAGAACCCCGTCATAATCACTACACTTGGAAAGGTGTTGCCCGAAATTCCTCATTATGAAGCAATATCAAGTCACTTCCTTCCCTGCCTGTCTTTAACTCCGTTATTTGGTCAAACAATAACCTGGAATTCCAAAGAGATAAGCGAGACGCCATGCACCTGGACTAGAGTTAATTAATTCAGTTCCCATTCATGTTAGTTATGTAAACGAACACGTTCCTAAATATCCTGCTACAGTATAACAAGAACAAATGAAGAGAAAAGGAAAGAGAAAACGAATCGTGGCAAGCGGGACACTGTAACAAGGGGCAATTTACAACATTAAGTGTGACAAAATTATTGAAGCAAACCCAATCTCCAAACTCCAATACAAAGCAAGGGAAATAGAGCAGCCTTGTTCACGGGTTACGTACACTTGATAAAATAATACGATAAATGACATCGGAGTAAAGCTGAACTGCCGAAAAAAAAAAGAGAGAAAAAAAAAGAAGAAAGAACGGATAAAAGTCCTGCGGGGGTCGAACCTCTCGCCTTCCGGTATGGCGTTATGAAGAACCAGCGCGCTAACAGATTATGCCACATTGCTGTCCTGAAGATCGAGTGCAAAACTTAAATGTAAATACTATTGTGACAGTGTCGACTTGTGATGGCGCTATTCAATTTCTCACAAGTGGCAGCGTGGATTCGATCAATATACAGTTGCAAAGAAAAATTGGGAATCGTTCCGTACAGATTGCATTCTCATTTTCAGTTTTAAATTGCAAAATTGTCAACCTGATGAGGAGATTTGAAAACATAAAATGCATGATTACTAAAGCTTATTGTCTAAACTACAACATATTTATGTTTCAGAGGAAATGGAGCAAAATCAGATGAGGTAAAGGTGCTTAAACGTTGTCAAGTCAATGCATGGTTTAAAAAAAAATCACCTCCCATAGACATAACACGTAAACTTGTCTGATTTTGAGTCTTTACCTTTAATCACAATTTCTAGTGTGATGACGTCATCATATTTCAAAACCATCACATGGACTTGAAAGGCAAATGTTCAAACTGCAACATATCTGAATTTGGGATAATATTGAGCTTAAACAACAGAGATACGAGCAAATGAATGTCAGAAACAGTACCTCAAAAAAATCAATTCCACTTTTTTCATCTAAAATGACGATATGATGACGTCATCGCGTTTTCCTGGCAATATTGATACCAGGAATGTTATTTACAATTCATATACTTTTGTAATATGCAATAGAAATATAGGGTCAACGGACGATTTAAAGAGCCATGGCGAAATAAACAAAGACATGTTTTTTCACTATATTTGCAGAAAGACGCGCACGTGGAATTTCAACTTTGACGCCAGTGCATTCCTTTGTTATAGGTCGAAATCGATCGGAAATCAATGGATATTGTTACTCAAAGTATCAGGAATCCAAATCAGTCAAAAAAATTGCATTTTCATGTTGCTTACGGGCTCTGCGCGCGGAATTGCGCGGACGGACGCGCACGCGAGAAAATGTTTGAAACGCTTAAAATTGTCTGAAACTTCGAGATTTCCCATTGGGAAGTCGTTTTGAGCCTTTTAAAATTTTGACGCGCGCTTACGCGCGCGTAATGATGACCTGTGTAACTAGCGTTAAAAAGTAAGATAGAGCGTGACCTGAACTTCATGTCCACCGAAAATGATACAGAAATGACATCTAGTTATGAAGTTATGATCGATCATGTGACAAGGTCCGAAAATCACAAAATGGCGCCTAGATGACGTCATAGATATGTTACTGTCATGAAAACCTTATTGTGGCTAGATTTTGTCATGAGACATGTTGACTGAAAATGTCATGTTATTTCGTTATGTCATTCTTGAGATATTGACGACACAAAATTGTCCAGAAAGAAAGAAGAATAAAAAAAAATAAAGAGAGATTTTGACAATCACAATAGGTGATACGCTGATAGCGTATCACCTAATAAGGTAAATCATTAGTATGCAATACCATCTACCTCATTATGCACACGGTCCCATATTGTGTATATTGAAGATTATGTTTGGGTAAGGGCTTAAAGTAGAGGGTATGTACTTCTTTTCTTGTCAGGCAAATCCGATATCTCAAAGCGTAGCATCGTCACATCTTTATCTAAACAATGTGTTTCAATGATTACTCACGTGTTCTGCTGTGGACATATCCATCTTGCACTCTCTCCACACATCCAAATATATTCAAGGAGTAGTAACTAGTATCATATATTCCTCAATATGGCAAATCGCACTTTTGCCCATACACGTCTTTTCCCATTGCTAGTGCAGTGCGTACTTAGTTTCACTTCTGTACACACCTCCGTGACCATGAGTGCTGAAAAATATGGTAGCACTATCCAAATATAGCCATCACTGCCTCACTGTCACAGATCCAATACACATATGACACGCTCCTTTCATCTAGCTCCAAATGTTTGTACCAAAGGCACAAGTCCCATACAACCACGAGGCCTGCGGGAGATGGTAGACAGTATAGGCTACCTAGTCCCTCCCCTCGACTTTTCACAATTTGCTGTGAAGTTTGTGATGAAAGCTTAAAACTACTGCAACTGTGTACTTTCTCATCCTAACAGGTAGTGTTTACATTGTACCTCTTTCAAAAACTCTTTCTGATGATGGCCAATTCAAGACTGTCGGTACATACGGAGCCAGTCCATTTAATTTCTACGCTTCAGCAGAGAAGAACAAAGGTATGGGATGCTTGAGCAGCTCTGGAGCTGTGGAGTTCCATTTCCACCTTCACCTGGGGACACTTTGGAAAGAATAATCCCCATGCATCGACACTAATTCACAAAAAGGTTCACTATCAATACACAATTGACTCATATCCCATTAAACAACAAATGAGGGAGTTGGTTTTGTTGTTGTTTTCCCTGATAAACCACTGAAAGACATTATTTTCCTTTATCATACCCATTTTCAAAAATATTTACAAAATTACTTTACCTGCAATAGTACCTCTGAACATTGAACATACCAATTTGGTTTTCACATATAATTTCTCACAGAATGATATATAACTAACTAGTCATATTACCTGGAGATAACTGAATCATTATTGCAATGATCACAGATAAACCAAACTTTTTTGTCGCCATCCAATCAAGTCAAACAATCTTGAAATATTAAAAAAGTGTTTGTGTTTGTTTGCTTGTTTGTGTGTGTGTGTGTGTGTGTGTGTTTGTGTTTTCTAATGCAATCTTTTTAGTCACGTATATGTGTCTTGTGTATTCAATGACTTTATCATGCTTTGTATTGGGAAATTGTACATTTGTTTCCCATTCAAGTACAAAGATTCCAGTGTACTCTGTGAAAAGAGATATTTTGCTGTGTGCATATGTTTTTACATGACTATATTTGTCTACCTGAACATTCAAATAAAATGACAGTTACGCAATTTTTATTTTTTGAAGTACCCTCTCCATTCAGTAGTGGGTAGACCATGTGGAAGTTGTGTGGTGATCAATCATGCCCTAGCAGTACTACAGCTGTATTGTTCAATGGATACTGAGCACTGTGGCCTGATTTGTAATCAATTATAAAACATTACATAACAACCATGGCCAGGTTCGGTCTGATATTGCAATTTGTACCTTTTGGCTAATATTTTGCATTTTCGTTGTTAGCCAACTGAAACCATGTTGTCATACTATTGTTATTTCACACATTTCTTATGCATAATAAGTGTCTACTTTAGGGCAAAGATTAAGTTTCTACAGACATATGAAAACTGTTTTACCTTTATACCATGATAATTGATTTACAATACATCTATAACTAAATAAAACCTTTCCCTCTTTTAATGAAGGATTGATAATGCGAAGCGCAGCAAGTAGCCCTTCCAACACAGGCTGACCCCTTCCCCCCCCCCCCTCATACTAGTAGCTAAAAATCCTGTTGTCACAACATGATCAAGAGAGGGAGCTGTAACAGATTCCTCTTCTGACCACTTCCATTCATCTTCAGACAGGTTATATGCCTACAGACATATCAGTAGCTAGTCTCACATATAATATGTACGCCAAATATTTTACGAGATTTTATTTTCGCGAATTTGGCCAGTCGGGTGCTGATCACGAAATTTCAGACACACGAAAATAATGACTCTCATCCCGATGTGAGTGTGACGTACACGTATACATTTCTCCCTTCAGTACAGTACTGTAAAACATGATATATTCGCGGCATGAATTTTTCGCGAATTGGAGCCGACAGCCTTTTTTGTGGCATGAAATTTCCGCGAAGTGCCACTGGCATTCAATGCATACCCTGTATAATGTAAACATGGACTTTCGCATGCATTTTAATTTTGCGAATCTTGGCGCTCACGAAATTAAAGTGCACACGAAAATTCCTTGTTTTACAGTACTCCACTATAGTCCCAATTCGCGAAAATTTAGACTCGCTCAATATATGGCGTATAGAGTACTTGGCAAACAGCTAACTCACAATTCATTTCCCCCTAGTATCATACAACTGGTAGCTTAACCAGTTTTTTTACTGCTACCATTGCAATATTTATGAATAAATGTTCCTTCCTCTTATGCAACAATGGTGGAAACTGTCGACTAAGCAAGTCAGTAGACTTTACACTGTGACAATTCTCTTCTGATGAAGTAATGACTGCTTGAAAGAAGATGTCGTAAATATAACTGGGCAGCACAAAACTAACAGAAAGTCGCACTCACTGATTTGTGTGGGGACTCAAAATAAGTGAAATGTTCAATCTAGTCAATCTTAAGTTTTTGTTATTTTCTGAAAAAGCTATACTTCTACGTTATGGCAAAGGTTGGGATCATAAAACGAACAGGAAAATGTGTTTTAAGTAGTTTTTCTAGAACACTTATTTTTGTAGAATAGTATGATTAGGTGTGTCTTAGAGTCCCCTTTTCTTTTCTTAAAAACCCTTCACACATTTCTCGCTTTCAACTCTCAATAACTTAATTTGTCTCCCTCTACAAATGAAATTTGTTTAGATCGCAGCTGCTGATCTGTAATTTAACAAACATGTCAGAAAAAAGGAACCATGTGACTCGAAACTGTCATCTACTGCTCTCCAGGTAGCAACACTACAACCAGAATACAAATATCAAAACTCTGAAATTCTGAAATTGTTTATGTTAAGTAGTTCAAGGCAAACAAGGCATTAATGAAAGCAAGAGAATATTATCTACAAATGAAATTTGAAAGATCGCAACTGCTATCTGTAATTCACACCTAAATTTTTACCCCTCTGATTAATATTCTCGCGCTTTCAAGAGATATGATGTACAAATTTGGTGCAGAAGAATCTATGAGTTTCAGTGACTAGATTGATCCCAGTAAACCTTGACTCTTTTCACTGAAAATTAAATCTGCCCTGGCATTGCTAACAGCATTTATTCCATATATTGCCTTGTTATATAAAAGAAAAAGAATTAGAGTGATCCTGGAATAAACAAAGAAAAAAACTCTTGGGTATTGTATGGCAACAAAATTCAAAGTGCTGTTATTCCATATGGAGATTGTCTAACAGTTTTTCCCCTAGTTTAATCTTTCTGTGCACTGGGAGCATTATTCCCGCTTTCTTTGTACATAATCCTGAGCTTTGTCGTTCATGAATACAATAGGTTCCTTACTTCAAAAAGCTTTTTCACCCTGCTCTAGGAATTAAGGGAAACTCTAAATCTTTCAGACTGTCAGTCTAAATGACATTTGCCATTTCACTGATACAAAGCTGAACAAAACTTCCTCGCAGTAATGAATAGAAGATTACAACTTAAGTCTGAGATTCTGGCTTGACGTCATACATTTTACAAGTTGTTTACAATGGCAAATTGTGAAATGCATCACATCTGTAAAGAAAAAAAAAAGCTGAGAGACTGACATGTTGCAAAACTTAAATATGTTAAACAGGTTAAATGAACTTGTAACATTCAAGGAAAGACATCATAATGACAAACCAGTCACTGTGAATTTATATCTTCATCATTTATGATTTCCTTGATTGAAATTATGGGTTTGATGTCACTTGTCACTATTACTAGTTGATTAAAAGGCAACTGCAAGTTGTCTTTCTCTCTCAGTCTCATTTTCACAGACTAGGCACAATCAGTAGCCTTTTCCTGAATATAATGACAGCTGATAGTCATTTGCAGTAAAAAGCATGACAAAATCTTCTGTGAGAGCAAAAATTACTGCTCGTTTCATGCGCCCAGAAACTAAATGCGAAAGTAAAAGCATGAGAATGTTTTTGTTATGCACATTGTATTTACCACTACTGTAAAACATATTTTCGCAGCATGAAATTTTCGCGAGTTGCCTCTTACATTCAATGCATATAGCGTAGACAAGGTCTTAAGCATGCATTCTGATTTTGTGAAAATCAGCTCTTGCGAACTTTGCGAACTTCGTGAAATCAAAATGCATGCGAACGTGCCTCATTTTACAGTATGTATCTAATGTGTCAATTCTGCAGAAATGCTGAATTGCGAACTTCAGAGGAAGCTCATTAATATAGGTCTATAATAGTGGGGGGTACATATGGAACTCTTTCCAGCATTTGCTCTCATTCCTGTTCTGCTGCTACACTAAAAGTACCTCTTACTGGTCATCACACATAGAAAATTTGACTAACAAGTCATATGGACACATCAAGCAGTCATTGTTCCACTCGGAATCAGAATCTAAAGGCCCAAATTCGCGAAGGTGGCACAATCTTTGTTCATGGTTTAAACCATGGACAAAGACCATAGTTTTGTATGGGGCGCCAAGTGTCCCATGGCCTATTTCGTTACAAAATCAGTCATTTCATTGACAAAGTGATAATTTCGTAACGAAATAAACATTTCATTGATGAAATGACTGATTTCGTAACGAAATAGGCCATTCGACACTTGCCGCTCCATACAAAACTACGGACTTTGTCCATGGTTTAAACCATGGAAAAAGATTGTGCCACCTTTGTGAATTTGTGCCAAAGCGTTTATCCAAGAAAGGCACTGAAGAGGCAATGGTCTACAATAGTACCTAAGATGACACTAATTTACCAGAACTGTTCTAAAAATTTACATTCATTTTGATTAGAAAATGTGAAATTGAACCTTGAACCGACATTGTGAAAAGACAAAATGGCAAAATACTATACTAAACCACAGTTGGTTCAAAGCCATGGCATTATCATTGGTACCTCTGCCAAGGGAGGAGGTTATGTTTTTGTTACCGTTCGTTCGTTTACAAGTTTGTGAGTCCGTGTGCAAAATAACTCAAAAACTCTTTTCAGCAAACTCAAAAAGTAGTTAACAGATTTGGATGAGACTTACAGATAAGGGTTGAGAATGACACAAGTAACAAATGATTAAATTTTGGTAAAGATCTGAGATTATTTTGGGAATTTATGAAGGATTTTTGATAGTTTGACAGGTAGGGTCAATGAACTCGGGAGTTCAAGCTGCGCATTTTTGAGGTTTTCAAATGCGCACTAAAGTGCGTGCTCTAGTTTCTGCTTGGGCAAGGCGTGCTGCGCAGCTGAGGGTTTATGACGTACACAAAGGCTTATATGGGTGGAAATCACTAATCTCTAAGGAAGAGCCCAAACAGCTTTTCTCCAGTGGTGGAGAGGAGAAAAATCTCTTTAAGATGAGCAAGGTCATCGGTGGAAAGTAGCTGCTTGGCGGAGGTCTGCACTTTCAGAGTGCTTTTCTAGTTACGAACGATACTAACGGAAGTTGCAGGTAAAGAAAATCTCAGTCAATATGGTACTACAAGACTTGCATTCACTGTAATCTAGTGCCAGTACTTGGTAGAGTCTTTTTCTTTGGTCTGTGACGATGGCTCCTTGAACCAGTCACCACCTAACCCCATTTACTGATTACATGCATCTTCACTTCAGCTAGTTCGTTCTCCTTGATAGTCCCTACATAACGTACCATAGACGGGTGCACGTCACGAGACCGACACCCAGGAGTCATACAGCCCACAAGTTATACAGCTCACAAGTCATACAGCCCACGAGTCATACAGTTCACAAGTCATACAGCCCATGAGTTCGACACTGAGTAAATAAAGCCCACGAGTTCGACATCAAGTAAAATAAGCCCAGGAGTTATACGGCTCATGAGATCAACACTACGCACAAAAGGCTCGTGAGACCGACACTTAAGCAAATAAAGCCCACGAGACTGATGCTACGCATACAAGTCTCACGAGACTGACATTACGCAAAAGAGGTTCATGAGACCGACACTAAGCAAAGAAGGCCCTCGAGACTGACAGGATGAACAGTGCCACCAATAGACCAATAAATTGTATCTATAGGGTGTCCTGATAATGGCAGGAAGATATGAGAGATGGAAAAGAAGAGTTGCCAGGGTGTTACCCCTTCAGTTGCCCCCCACCCCCTGAAATGATCAGGATCTTTAATTGTGTTTGCGGAAAAAAAAATGAACAAAATTCAATAAAAGAGTGCAACAGATCTTTCCACATTAACTTAAAGATGCCAAGACACCCTCGTTTGCATGTTAACCCTTTGACCTCTTTTATATTCCTACTCCCCCCAAAGAGAGAGAGAGAGAGGGAGAGAGAGAGAGAGAGAGGGAGAGAGAGAGAGAGGGAGAGATCTGCCTTTGGTCATTGTTATTACTGTAAAAGTGGAAATTTTCGGCGCGGCAGGGCTTATGAACGGCAACATTAAATAGACTCTACCAGCTACTGAGTAGTTCTATGTTTTCTTACCTTTTGACAGAACTTGATACACATGTTCTGAAATTGGCGGAGCGATACATTCCTGCGTTCCAGAGGTGGAGACCACGGGGCGGGACGATGACGCCGAGGTGCAGGCGGGGAGCCGGAGGCAGGACGATATTGACGCCGTTGTGGCGGAGGCGGGGAGCGCGAGCGGGAACGCGGGGAGGGACCATGACGGTTACCGTACTGGTACGTATGGTGGTTCGCAGTCAACAAGTGTGTATGGGTACCGGTGTAGAATCTCAGCATATCGAGAGTTGCCTGACCCCAACGGTGGATGGAGAGCAAAACACTTTCATACCGAATCAAAACATTCCTTGATCTTTAATATTAACGAGCTGGATAGTAACAGGTGGTGTTGAATGGTAGTGACGAATATCATTTCAGCGTGAGTTCTTGGTACGGCCACGGGCTGTTGTTGTTTACACGACAGTGCATGTTCCAGCGCCAGCTAAGCCAGCTAGCTACTAGTAGGAGTATCATGCATGGTGGGATGTACCTAGCTAGTTATGTTTCTCACTTTTCAGACAGTGAAACTGGATTTCCATTCCTGATAAAGAACACTACAGTAACCTTGCTTTGGCCTTGGCTGACCACCCATTCGTTAGTCATGAGGGGGCTCCTACCACAAAAAAAATTCTCTGTAAGCTTATCTAAGAGTAAGAGTCTCCATTCAATCGAGGCTTTATCAGCTAAACTAATCCATTATGGAAGAACGAATGCAAAACATACAGTACCAGGTAACCTCTTTATAGCGTACCGTGTATTAAATTGGTTTGGACTGTATCGCAAACGACTGAATGTCTACTTCAGTAAGACTACTAACTTGCTAACTTTCTTAAAGTGAAGTGGAAACAAAGAAAAACACTGCCAGTGGTGTTAAGCCCGGCGGGCATGAACAATTGCATGATACAGCTCAGTAGAGCACTATACGCTCCACAACAGTTCAAGGGAATAAAGATCGACTAAGAATAACATCTAGCTCTAAAGAGATCTAGAAGCCCTTGAAGTTACACAAAGAGCTTATCTGGTGCTCAAGCAACTTACGTCTAATCACGCTAAGGCCCACGATTGGCGGTCAGCTAAATGTGGCAAGAACACAAATCGGATTTGAATACTGAGGAAATCTTGCTAGATTTTAATAGGTTGAAGCTTTACTTAGCAATCGTAATATTTTGCACAGACTTCTTCGTATGTTCTCATTTGCCTCTTTGTAACCACCAAACCCAAGTAGGCCTATTATACAACGACATATTTTCACACACTTACACCCCAACTATCTACGGAAGATGTGGAATCACATGCACCATGATTTTGCAGGTAAATAAGGTCGTCCATGTTTCTTTCAGAATAAATGCTTTTGCGGCAATAAATAGGGCCTGCAATGTATACTAGTAGATAATTTCTATCCATATATTATCATATCAGGCCTGTATATATTACATATATGTATACATATAAATATTATATATATATCATATGTGTGATATATCATATATATTACATAATATGTATGATTTATGTGTGTGTTTACTTGTGCTGGTGCAAGAGTGAAATCACCCACAGGAGTGTTTGTGGTAAGCACATACATTAAACGCAACGGTAAAAGTCTTGAAATGCCTATACGCCAGTAGTAGGACCTATACTCTCAGTTTCTCTCTTGTCTAATTTCCTTTCTTCGATATCCTTCCATAGGCATTTCGAGACATTATGCTTATTCTATTTTTTGTGACATGAAAAAAAAAAATTTCACAGCCGGCCCCCACTTTTTTTTTTACCCCCGAAGTGCGTAAGTGGCACTAGAAAGAATAAATAGAAACCTTGAAGTGTGAGCGCGGTAAGGCTTTGTTTTTGCGCTAAGGACGTTCTTGTTTCGTTTTGTTTTGTTTTGTTTTGTTTTGTTTTGTTTTTTTTTGCTTGTCTGCTGAAGAACCCGGAAGTGGCATCCAACAAAAGTTGTGCTGACGACCCTTTTTTTTAAAGATTTGTTATCATTATTTTTTTTTTTTGCTAATTAGCTGATGAAACCCGGAAGAGTCACCAAAGTCTGAAGTGCCCCCCCCCCCCCCCACACACACACACACTCACTTGAAAATGTGGCGCCGGCCATGTGTGTGTGTGTGTGGTTTTTTCTTTTTACTGGTATAGGCCTATTATTATCATTCTAGTATTATTATTACCATAATTGTTATTATCATTATTATTATTGTAGTTATTATCATTACCATCATCATCTTCATTATTACTATACCGTATACTTTACCTTGAGGATTCGGTTAAAGTTATGGACAGGGGTGTTCCCAAAATATCACTATTCACTGAGAGGAGTGAGCAGCCCATCACCTACTAGCAGTCCCACGTGTTTTGATTGATGTCTGTTCGCCGAAACTGCGGCAATTGCTCAGACTGCATCAGCAAAACCAATATATATATATATATAATATACTCTCTAAAAAAAAATCGAGTGAAAATGTTCATTTTCACTCAAAATTCACTCAAAATTCATTCTTTTCTGTATTCACTCCTTTAAGAGTGAATATTTTCACTCGATTTTTTAGAGTATATATATATATATATATATAATTATAATGTATATAGTTATATGATTGTAATCATATATATATATATATATAAAATATATATATATATATGTATATATATATATATATATATATATATATATATATATATGTTTGTCAAAAATGTTACATCGGCCTTAATTCATATACTAGTAAGCACATGAGGCAGTACCAACGACGGTAATCTCATCAGGCTTCAACATTTCGGTCGAAAGTATAAGTTGTACTATACTTTAATAATATTGGTTAATAAACCTTATCTAATCCAAACCTTAAACAATGACAACTCCTCTTAAAGGAAGGACATTTGAAAGAGGATGGTTTTGCTCCACAATGAGGAGAGCCTTTTTTTCCTCCTTCACCATGCACACAATGATTATTTTGGTCCCATCCGTTTCTATTTATACATAACTCTCTGCTCTCGCAGACGATGAATCAGCATAATGACAGCACAGTTCATGTGGGAGGCACAAAAAGAGTATTCATTGCTGTTTTTTTTTTTTTTAAGCTGAATAGCGGTCAGGCATGACATGTGTGCATATTTCAGACAGGACTATTGAGGACGAGCAGCATCATCTTGTCATACTGCATATAATACGGTGTTATTTTCGCGAACAGATTTTTTCGCGAATGTGGAAGTCATATCTTCAAGAGATGCTTTCGCGAATTGACACAGAGGCCTTCATAAGCGCACATAATACCTAACAGCGCACGCGGGTGACATTTTCGCGTGTTGTTAAATTCGCGGTTCAGCTGTGATTCGCGAAATTCGCAAAAATGACCGCTTGTACAGTACTAGAATGAATGGAATGCCAAGGACATCAGAGTATATAGATTACTGAGTATATAGCATGACCCCATTTGCATACTGTTGCAATTTTAACCAAAGAGTTACCATTAAGTAAAGTCCTAGATTGAACCGTGGGATATTTCGATACGTATATATAGAAATAAAGTCCTTTTTGCGAAAAAAGAAATTCAGATCAAAACTGACACAAATAAAAAACGGAAAGCAAAACAATACATGCAAAATGAAACAAAAGCAAATACAGTATATTATACTGTCAGAAAATCTCGCGCAAAAACAAATTTACATTTTCTTCCGATAGATGATTTTCTTTCTCTATTAAAAAAAAAAAAAAGTCGTGTCCGTCGACCGGTTGCGATATTGATAGTGTCATGTATATATACATAATAGGTTTAGTAATAACGAAGAAGTGCAGAATATAAATGAGGCCATTATGTTCTTAAAAAAAGCCTCGAAAGATCAGATCATATTTCCAAATCACGGACACCCTGCTAATACTAGTAATCAATAATAGTAACGGTTGTTCCTGCATGGCAACAGTATGACACCTTACCCGAGAAGAGAGTTTTTGTGCAATCTGGATTACTGAAATGTATATCCAGTGTTTAAACGATATAGCGACAAACAATGAGACAATGTGATTTATGTCGACATCAGGTTCAATCTATATATACTTTAAATTTTGTAGAAAGTTACTAACCACTTTTAGAGCTGCTAGAATCTCAGCGTCAGAGAAAGAAAGAAAGAAACGATTACACGTTTCAGATTTCTATACACCATTGCTCGTAATATTCAATATTACAGAAGACAAAGAATATCCATGCACCCAACATCTTTCGCTTTCCATACGATATACCCCCGGAATGCATTCCTCTTCTTCCGGTCGGAAATAGCTAAAGATATGATCATCAATCATTGTCGTAAAGAGAAAGTAACACAAAAAAAGTAAAAAAATGTATGGAATGCTGACGATTCAATTGAATGCGTGAACTCGCACATTTTGGATATAGCGACGCTATATACTCGCTGACTTCTCATTTTATAATTATTATACCAGTGTCTAGTGATATGGTGATTGTCCATTTCCTTTCTACTGCATGTCTGCCGCTTTTTCCCCTGAAATTTTATTCTGTTTTATTGATCTGGGTGTGCATTTTTTAAACAGTAGATCTGTCTCTCTCTCTCTCTACCGCTGATGTCCCATAACTGCATATAGATAATTTTAACCGTAATAAATGAAGAACGATGTGTGCATGCGCGTATAATAGTATGGGTGTATGTGACTAGAATATTCGTATGTGAACAGTGATTGAGTGCATAATGCGCTGTAACTCATTTTACGCACTTACAGTCGTTAATATATTTTCCTCTCATTCCGTATCATTGTCTCTTTATTTCATTTCGCCCCTTTTAATGGGACGTTAATACCCTTTGCTCATTAAATGATATCATTTTCTGACTACACATTTTACGACGTTAATAAGTATTGACATAATCTTCTCTTATGGTTTCACCATACTGTTCATGAGCGGCGAGCGCTTGTCAAAAGACGAAAAATGGTGTAAGGAATAACTGGTCGGACAAGTTCGGCCCCATACCTCAGAGATGTATACTGATTCAGAGGCTCAACTCTGTGTAAAATATCAGGGTTATTTCACTCAAAAAGTAGTGTATTTGAAATGCTGTTAACAGTATTTTCGGGCCAGAAGTTAAAAGAGAAACTATTTGAGGCACGCCGTCTATTCAAGCCATTAAGAATACAGCTTTGCGGTGACGTCATCGTGAAACACAATAGCCCACGAAATCGTCACAAGTCAGTGGGGTGAAACCATTATTTTTCCCTCTATTTATGGGGTGACATCTGTTTGTGTGCGGTAGTATTTTCACCGGGGCGACGTGTCTAAATAACGCCGTTGAATAGCAGAACAAATTCGGCTGGTAACTAGCATGACGAAATTCAAAAGAGAAATTCATCACATTGTCAAGAAAGCTATTTTTATAGCTATTTGAAAGAGATTCCTTCCGTCAATTCCAATTCATGTCACAAAACCAATTATTGCATAATCTATTGACAGATTAATAATAATTGACTGACTGATTGATTAGTTGATTGAAGAATGATTATTATCGATTGATTGAATGATTAATAAATCGATAGACTGACTGGCTGACTGACTAATTGATTTATTGATCGTTGATTATATTTCCGCATTTCTTTATACAAAAAAAAGTAAAGTTATTGAGTATTGTTTGGATCTATACATTTGAAACGGGTAAGTGATGAACTAAAATATCCGGCACTATATCCCATATTAAGTAATAATTAATAAGTAGAACCAGAATCAAAAGACTACCTTTTGCGTTCATACGGATGCATCACTCTGAACAAAACAAAACAAAAATAATGAAATAACATATTTGTTTCTTTTTTTTTATTTGCGCACTGGACAACACCACACAATTGACAACAAACATAATCGACATTTTGATAGGTTATCAAGCACTTTTCAGTGTAGATAATCCACCATTGTTCGCGATTTTAGTTTGTAATATAAAATTGTATTGTGCTGTTGAGTTTCATATCCAGGATTATGAGTCAGCCAATCCCAGGAACGTCATCTTTTATCACTAGGATTTTTTTTTTCTAGGGGGGATGGGGAGGGAGTTTAGATCTAGAAAAAGTGGACCTTTTTTAGTTCAAGTGTTATTCAGTTCCACTATTTCACACACACAGTGCAATACCAAGGAGCAAACGGGGTGGGATGGGTTCGTGAAACCCCCTCAATCCCCCCCCCCCCCCCCCTCGTTACGGACCTGAATCTTGAATGTGATCAAAGTCGTCGCGGTCAAAGTCCAGTTAAAAGGCCAGCTTATTCTGTGGGAAGTTTTATCTCTCGGGAAGAATTCTTTAGTGTGTACGCCTGTCATAAATTGTGTTCTCTTTGGCGTTTTGGACAGTGGATGCACCGTTGTACTGTTCCTAAAACGCTCATGTGTACATCACGTTACTTTTTTTTAAAGATCGAGATGCCCAGTGAAAGTTTATACATACAAAACGTGTTTGATCGATGTAAATGTTGCCTGAATGAGTCTTGAATTCGAACGCAATTATATTCTAAGAAAATGAGAAAAGACATAAGCTGAATCTTATAACCAAATGAAATCAAATGATTTATTGTAGTGATGATGCAACCCATCATACAGCATCGAACTCCCCCATTCTCCCCCCCCCCAAAAAAAAAAAAGAAACTAAAAGATTGGGTATATACATCATAACCTTTTTCTAAAGAAAATACTGTGAAATGTCTTTTTCTTTTTCTAAAGAAAAAGACATTTCACAGGATCTTGGTTAGATTGAATTTGATCTTTCTATTTTCAAAACTCCATGAGGAAAACTATGAATCAACCCTGTGCATATTATCTGTGTTTTATGTAATAAACCGGAATGTGATATATATATATAATTATATATATATATATATACAATACACACACACACACACACACACACACACACACACATACACACACATCTTAAAGCCTATATACACATAATACAAATGCATGCACAGGCAAACACACACTCGTAATTGTAACTATCATGACAAGAAAATTCCATTTGTTACTCTGTGATATAAATCATGTAAAAAAGAGAACGAATAGAAAGATGGCTACATAATATACCTGATTGTCTTCTTGGCTCTCCGCCTCGGTCATCGGCAGTGTGTAGGCGTTGTCCGGTACGTCGGGGATGTCGCCCTTGTCCCTCCGATGGTGTTTGCTGTCGTTACTGTGCCCCTTGCCGAATAACTGTTTAAGGTTGAGCGGGATAAGGCTACCTCGACGGGAGTGACTCTTCGGCGTCGCTGAGACCTTCCCGCTGACGATCAGGCTGTGGGATCGTCCGTTTCGGGTCTCTACCACATCAAGGCCATCGTTGAGATCACCTAGCGATGCCAAGTAGGCCTCGGGGTACTGGGGGTCGGACTTGGACCGGACGAGCTGGTAGTCGCTGCAGTTGCGTTGTGCGGCTTGCGATTTCACTGGTGTTGACTTTCTTGGTCCTAGTGTCCTGGTAACGCGCCCAATATCGCCGTCGGAGTTCGACTTCGAGTGACGACCACGGGTCGGGAGAATTGGACTTACGCTCTCTCCCGACGAAGATGAGGTTGCACTCCACTTTCGCTTGGGAGAGTCATCATAGTACAGATGGTTGTACTTTCGGGCGTTCGACGGGTTGTAATCCTTGACAACGTCCGTGGCAACGCCACTGCCAAGGTCAGCGTCGTTGTCATTATCACCATGGAGCTCGATCTCGAAGCCAAGGCGCTCTTCGTCTTCCTCTTCGAGACTAGTGCCCAGCAAGGAGCCGGAGAGGTCCTGCAGTAAGCTCCGACGGCCCGGCGTGCCAGCCCGCATGGGACTGCGATCCATTCCTCTCATCTAATAGTAAAACCGTTCCAGTACCAGTATCTCTCACTCGATTAGATCTCTCCCTGGTTGTGCTTAAAAACCATAAGTATAGAATCGTCATGTATATATATATGTCGCACACCCACGATGATATCAATACATATACTTGTAGTTAGTGAGGCAAACTCATTATTTCCAGTCTTACATACTGAGAGTTTTACAGGATTTACAGTCTGGGTTCCTTACAAAGACTGACTGCAAAGAACAAGTTCAAAACCACTGCTCTGTGCTCACATTTTTTTTCTCCTTTAACAAAACGATCTGCACGTAGTTCGACGATCCATTTTGAGTTGAATTGCTATTATGATTATTGTTGAGAGTTATCCACCATGCTGAGAGGCTGGGTTGTCTGGCGAAGAATAGCAGCGGCGGTTCCACGTGATTTCCGCGTCATTGCACCATACTTCCATTGAAATACGTGTGTATTGGGCTCTCCGGAGGGTTTCTGTCCCCCTCGGGTGTCAACTATAGCTTGGTCGGGATTGAAGTTCAAGTACAAAGTTTGGAGCCAATAGAAGAAAATGCTCAGCCGAGCGTGTACGAGCACGCCTGATGCTGGCGATAGATAGGGTGGGCAAGAATGTCTACACAGTTCGTAGACAAGAATAAACAATATTGTTTATACATAGTAACCAACAAGGGGGACTGATAATGGAATGTGAAATTTCCGGAAGTGTGTAGTACTAGTTGGCCAAGGTTGAATCTATCCCTATCAGATAATACATAGATTTATTAAAGGCACTCTTGACAAGTATTTTCAATTGAGCTACATAGTTTTATATGATGACAGGGCCTCTGTGGAGATTGTGTGGACATTTCCCTGCGAAACAAAATCATGTACCAAAGATGCTTAACGCTTTAGAATATCAAAAGAACAAATGAAAAATTACCGAATTTATGGGCCTGCTACATTATTTTGTATTCAGAAACACGAAACTATATAGCTTATATCCGAAGACAAGTTAAGAAGAAGAAGAAGAAGAAGGTAGAATAAGGTATTATTGATTGGGTGTAACGCAGTGGAATCATAACAATGAAGAAAAAATAGAAAAAAGAAATAGATACATCGGAGTACAGAACCTCTTCTACAAAATTTTAGAAGAAATTATATAACGCCTCTGGTATTATACACAGACGTAATATCCTGCCGCAATCATGTATTTTTTTCTATGACTCCTTGAAGAAGTAGATTTATATCTCGATAATAAAACTATTTTATCATACAAGCGCAACATTGGGGAAGGGTAACTCTCAAACCCCACGACACCCCTGACTTTTATACACATGCCTCATAGTCAATTAAATGCCGATAATTATGAGATGATATTCCTCCTTCAATCATTATAATCGTAAACTTTTCCATGCAGTGAATATCTGTTACGAAACGAAGCAAGAAATTCAAACGCATTAACAGAGTTGATACGACATTCTCTTGTGAACATTCTTTTTCATATGCGTGAAGTCTCTTGCTGTCATTTAATTTCCGAACAGTTAGTTCCTTGTGGTGACAAATTTGACTGGAACTGGATATAATAGCATTGACAAGGTATAGGGCGCTTAGCAATCTCCGCTTATTTCGCTGCGGTAAAAAATAATGTGCGTTAATTTATCGCGATGGTGAATCAATGTCATTACACACACGTACATGATAGGTGCATAGTTGTCCACTGCTGCCGTTGATATAACGTCCTTGAAAATGTATATCTTTCCTTTATTGTGAAGAGAAGCGTACATAAAGTACAGAGCAAACAGGAGTGATCTATTACTGTTTGTTCACCAATGTAGGCACACGGATGTAAGGATGATCGAATGGGGGTGGGGAAGGATTTGTAAACGTCTACTGTAAACATTATGATATTGATATTTTAATTTCAATTCAGTACGTGAGGAACCCTTTGATTCAATATCATAATCATTTCGTTCTGTTCTTTTTGTAAATTGCACCGCCCCTCGCAGTGGGATCGTAAATAGTACGTCGCAATCCGTAAAAAAGTTGCAATAACGCTTGTACAGTGTACTTGAAACCAGTTCAGTGGGCGTCATTACCAACTGATTGATACTCTGTGCTGATAACGGGACGAGACTCATTGGCTCAAATCGAAGAAGTAAAGAAAAAAAGGGGAAAAAAGCGGCAGTGTGTGTGTTAAGCACGGTTCTTCTCTCCCTCCCTGTCTCTCTCTCTCTTCCAGTCTGTCTGCCCGTCTGTCTGTCTGTCTGTCTGTCTGTCTGTCTGTCTGTCTGTCTGTCTGTCTCTGTCTCTGTCTCTGTCTCACTGTCTCGTTATCTCTTTTTTTCAGTACCCATCCGGATTATACCCATCATTCCGGGGTACAGTTTGTTATTAGTTTTCCGAAGGTTCGTCATTCCAAAGGCTCGTTATTATGCCGAAGGTTCGCTTACTATTCCAAAGGTTTGTTATTCTGAGAGCGAAATAAGGTTTGTCAATTCGAAAAAGAAATATGGTTCGTAATACCAAAAGTTCGTTAGTACGCACCTTTTCCGCCCTTAATTCGGATTAACGAACCCTAGTTCATTTTCGGAATAATCATTATATTGTAGGCCTGTGCGGAATTTGTGTGTTTCGGAATAGCGAACCTTCGGATAACGAACCTTATTTCGCTTTCGGATTGACGAACCTTCGGAAAGAAGAACCTTATTTCATTTTCTGCTTAACTAAACTTCTGAATATCTATAATTTTATTCTATTTTCGGGCTGACGAACCATAGGATTTTCGAACCTTCGGAATAACGCCACAAAATATTAACGCTAGGATTAACGAACCCTATTTCATTTTCGGATTAACGAACATCTAGGTATACAGAATTTGTGAGTTTCAAAATAGCGGACCTTCTGATAACGAAACTTATTTCATTTACAGATTAAAGGGGAAGGCTAGTAACTGATCAGTGGGAATCAGTGGAAATGCTGGGAGATGATTGTTCCAATCCTTATGGGATTCATTCAAGAGTACATTGTATATCTACTGTTGTGTGAAAATGATTTGCTTCAGAACGGTCTCATATTCAAGTAATGTGCAGATTAATGCTCCGTCACTGACCAGGGACGCTAACCTGGAAGCATTAAACTGCACATTACTTGAATATGAGACCATTCTGAAGCAAATCATTTTCACACAACAATAGATATACAATGAACTCTTGAATAAATCCCATAAGGATTGGAACAATCATCTCCCAGCATTTCCACTGATTCCCACTGATCAGTTACTAGCCTTCCCCTTTAAAGAACCTTCGCAAGGATGAACCTTATTCAATTTTCTGCTTAACAAACCTTTGGAATATTGAACCTTATTTTATTTTCGGACTAACGAACCTTCGGACTTAAATGCTGATCTTCAGAGTAACTGCACAATAACTTGGATTAACGAACCCTATAATATTCTATTTTCGGATAAGGGACATCTAGATATACGGAATCTGTGTGTTTCGGAATAGCGAACCTTCTGATAACGAACCTTATTTCATTTTCAGATTAACAAACCACGGAAAGTACGAACCTTATTCTATTTTCAGACTAACAAACCTTCGGATTTACAAACATTCAGAATAACGGACATCACCCATCATTCACTTACAACAATACATTGTATATGCATATTATTCGCACGATGCTTATAATTATCTGATACATGGTTTGTAAACATAACGTACTGCCCTGTTACATACGAGTAAAATGATGTTACTCGACAAACAAGAAATCCCTTAATGTACGGGCCCTGCATGAGATGCTACCGTCGCCGTCATACTAAATCAGTGAATTGACAGACAAAGCATATAAATCATAGAATCAAATTCTAACAACTTTGTCGTAAATAATTGAAGAGACTTCCTATTCGCAGCGGAAACCGTAGACAATTTAATGTTGGCCACGATTTATAATATCATAGGCCTACAACAGCCCACCTGATCATAAATACTGATAAAATCACCATTACCAAATATTCATTATTCTACTATGATAATAAGACTATATAGTCTATGTCCTAACCATCAAAAGTGATCCATCCAGTGCAGATACAATATAGCCATATCAAAGCGTTGTCAATCAAAGCCAAATACGCTTCTATTTATTTCTAAGAAATTTATCAATGCAGTTTTCATCGTTTTATTTCGAGACTGCAGCCTTCTGTGGAGTATACGTCCCTTACTCGCACACGCACATAATTACACTTTGCAGGGAGAGAACGTGTCAAGATTGGAAGATAGCATTCAGACTGATGAAGGAAAAGCTTGCCGAGAAGGCGGCGGTGATAATCGAAGAGAAGACGGATTCTTCTGAAGAAAGGCCGATAAAACCCGAAGAGAGGCCGATACAAGCCGAAGAGAAAAACGTAACGTAACGTAACGTAAAACGTAGTGCACTGATCTCCATGTCGGAGGTCAGTGACGTAGTGCGATCCTTAATGCTCCCCCCCCCCCCCCCCCCCCACCTCTATTCACTGAGAAGAATCTCGGGAAGTCATGGGTTTTCTTATGGTTTTTAATTTCCATTTTTTGATTCTCCCGTTTTCAATAATTTATTTTCTTTCAGATCCACAAGTGTGTGTGTGTGTGTGTGTGCGTGTGTGTGAAGAAGGGGGTGGTGGGGGGGGGGGGGGGGGGGGGATGGCCTTCAGGCCCAGACCTTTCTTACCTGTGGCCCCTGCAGGTCATGGAGAATTACTGTCACCGCCCTCGTGATTATGCCGAGTACATCTACTTTCCAGTTTCTAAAATTGCATTCGTGATTGCGATTGTTTACTATGTTAATTTTTTGGCATTGTAAATTTGAATGTAACTTGTCAATGTTCTTATGCCTCCGCCACGAAGTGGTGCCGGAGGCATTATGTTTTCGGGTTGTCCGTCTGTCCGTCCTTCCGTCCGTCCGTCCGTCCTTCCGTCCGTCCGTAATGAATTTTGTGGACAGGGTAACTATCAAAACTTTTTGAGGCATCCAATGAAATTTGGCATGTATGTGTATTAGGGGGTGAAGTTGTGCCTATCAACTTTTGGGTGCACATGCTCAAGGTCAAATGTCAAAAGGTCAAGGTCAAATACATATAATTTTACTATTTCCACCATATCTATGCAATGCCTGAAGATATTTTCTTGAAACTTAGTGTATACATGTATTACCCAATTAAGATTCTTTGGTGAAAGTTTGGGTCATAAGGTCAAAGGTCAAAAGGTCAAGTAAAAATATTAAAACTTCACCTTTTTTTCTGAACCTTGGAAATTGTTCAAGGTATCTTCATGGAACATAGTATATATACATGTATTGACTGGCAGTGATTATCTAGAGAATTTAGGATTCATGGGGTTAAAGGTCAGGGGTCAAAGGTCAAGGACAACACTTCAAAATATTACTATTTCCCTCATGTTTATGTAATGCCAGCAGGATTATTATTTTTTTTTTTTAAACTTGGTGTATACATGTATAACCTAATAGAGATTCTCTGGAAAGTTCTTCTTTTCTTTTGTTTTTGTCTCAAACGTCAAAAAGTCAAAGATCAAGTGAAAGTGCTGAACTAATTTTTTCCTCCATATCTCAGAAGTGGCTCAAGTAATCTTGAAACGTACTACATATTTATACATGTTCTGCCTGACAGTGATTATCTTATGAATTTTGGGGTCAAAGTCCAGATGAAAATGATAACAATTTACTATTCAATACAGAAATTGCACTTTTTCTCCATACCTTGAAAATTACTCGATGCATAAACTAATGAATGGGTCAAAGTCAAGTTAAAGTCCTTAAATCCCAAATACATGCTTTCCTATTCATCCAATTAAACCTAGGTCATGGAAGGTGAACATTCAACACATTTGTGACAAACTTATCATTTTGATATTTTGCCAGTTTTGTGAAAATGTAATCACACATTGTCCACATATACTATCTAGACCTATTAGGAGAATCATGCATTATGGCGGAGGCATACCAGTCGCCATAGCGACATTTCTAGTTGTGTCTGTGAATGTATAAATGGATAATTGTAAAGCACGTACATAGGGAACATTGATTTTGTTATCTGCGCTACAGGAGCTCATCTATTATTGTTGTAAACAGTTTGTTTACCCTTGTCGTCACTGGTGAGAATTAGTGTCGAGATAATTCATGCAATTTTTCTTGTCCTTTGGGCCAGGCTTCTTTTCCAATAAAATCAAGTCAATGCTGACCAGGAGTCTGTTCATATCTCTTTGGTGGTGATGGTGACAGAGACTCCAACTCTCCCGTTTTCGACGGGAGATCTCCCGCCGAAAACCCATTTTTGCAAAATCTCCCGTTCTCCCGCTTGAGAGTTAATTTCTCCCGCCCTGGTTCTGTGTCTCCCGTTGGAAAGGATTTCTTACTTATTGCTATTGTATGTTGAAAAAAGAAACCTTAGATAGCACCAGAGAGCATCTAGAACCCTATTAACTTCGCGCTTCGCACACATCAACTTGGAGTCTCCCGTTTGCCAGGGGTTTCGGGCGGGAGAATCTCCAGATCAGAAGGTGCTTGGGGTTGGAGTCTCTGTGGTGATGTTCAACGAAGCAGCTAAGTTCGTTATCTCAGTTTCATTTGAATGAACTCTTGAGACAAGTTGTTGTTGTTATGTACACCTGATGATAAAGGAACTGTTAGGAATATGGTATTTTTATCACGCTAGTCAATCAAAATCAAAATTCATAGGCAACATTGATATGCTTGTTCAGGGGCGGATCCAGGAATTCCGTAAAGGGGAGGCGTCTTTGCAAAATTAAAGGGGGGGGGGGCACACGTCCCCCCCCCATTTTTCTTTTTATTTCTATTGTTTTAATAAAAAATAAAGAGGGGGCGCGTGCCCGGTGCGTCCCCCTCTGGATCCGCCACTGTTGTTATTAGGGTTGTTAACTCCATCTCTCAGCTAAGTGAGGTATAGAATGTACCTGGAAGTGACTGGCACGGTAGGCCATTCAGAATCCTACTCATTGAAGGCAAACATGGACATGCCACAACACAAATAACAACACAACTCACAAATAAACATAAACACATATTCCCTCACAGTTACAAAGAGTAATAATGACCCCTAGCAGGATGAAGCAAGTTGACAAACAAAATCGTGACGCCTTAGTATCCACACTACAAAAGGAACTAGTGTTTTTCTTTTTTTCTTCTTCTTCAGTGATACATGTACTTTGTACCTATTCACTTCCATTCAAATAATACCAAAAATAACAATTCAATTTGATATCACTGTACAACGTAGAGATGCTAATGACATCACATATACCAACACACACACACACAAAAAAAAAAACAACAACAACATAACACGCAAGCACTCACTCACACACACACACAAACACACACATGCAAAGAAAGTAAAGTACACATGAACACACGCATACCCACAAACACAAACACCCATCACGGCCTCCAGTCACCTCATAACAAGTTTCATTCAGAATCACTCATGCTAAAAATGACAATGAGGTAAGCAACAACACATCCAGTTACCAAGTGCAACATCAGGAAACACCCATAAAACACACACCTGGTTGCCATGACATTTGCTCCTGTGACAATTGCTCCCATGAAATATCAGCACGCTTAGCCAAATATAGATTCTACCTCCAAATGTAATAATAACAGAAGCTAGTTTTTTAATGTATAGAACATTTCACACTTGTTAAGTATCTCAATGCGCTTCACAGACTATTATTACCCCATCACTGGATACATTATTTCCAACCAGCACTAAACAGTGCTCACTCTCCACTCCCTGGGAACTTTCAGCCAGTCGCAGCCATTTTACAGGCACGCACATGCTGATCAACCAGCATAAACTTTCTCATCCCACCAGGTATTCATTCATACTCCTGGGTGGAGAGCAGCAATGTGGATAAAGTGCCTTGCAATAGGGCAAACGTGTCAGGCTCCGTGGGGCTCGAACCCATGAGCCATACCACGCTCATAAAACCCTAACCCTAAGTCCTTGGAGAATATAAGACAGGATCAAATGCCGCAGAGCAAATGTCGTGTCACCCCCCCCCCCCCCCCCCCCCCCCCACACACACAAACACATACACACACACACATACATACACAAACACAATTGCACTGAATGGTTTAAGTAGGTAAAAATGCACATTCAAACAGACACAGGTACACTCATTCATCTACATGGCATATTTGCACTTAAAGAAAGTTACAAGTCGTTTGACATAAGTTTTATGTGTCAGATTTAAATTTAATCCAAGGAAGTAAATAGGAAGGCACACACAGGAAGGACATTGCCAATAAATTACTGTATAGAGAGTGCAACCAAGTTATGTCAACTGAGCCTCTGTGCGTATGGAGTAAAAATGACAAATATCTGAAATTTGAGGAACTGCACTAATGGTAAATACATGGCACCCACATATATACATAAATCTGGGCCCCATTTTATCAAAAGATATAATCGATTGTAGATTCCCTTACCACACAGGCTGCCATAGACTTATGATAGAAATCAACTTTATAATCAATTATAACTCTTCATAAAACAGGGCCCAGGACAGCCTTATTAAACACTTTCTGCGCCACAGAGTTTATACAGTGTGTACAACGCCATGGGGATTTCCAGAACAATTGACACTTAAAGCACAAAAGGGGTTACCTGCAGAACAGTCAATTCTACTTGCACATTCTACATGGTACTTGTTTATATAGTGTCTGTAACATCGCTTTCTGAGGCAAAAGAGCACAAATGGATATATATATATATATATATATTTATTTTCCCTTTTTTTTTCGTACTACAATGTGCCTGATTTCAAGTGTACTGTGTACACATACTTTTGATATTCATCTTTTGGACTGACATGTATGCAACCAAAGGTTGTTCACCATGGAGAAAAGATAGAGGGAGGAGAGAGTAGTAAAAATCGCAAGAATACAGCTGAAATTTCAGTTCTGGGTCTCACTGCATAAAAGATCTTAATAGAAATCCTAGCTAGAATGACATCCTCTTGTAGCTACAGCCAGTAAGGAAGCAAGATTCTTGTCATTACCATAGCACTTGCTATTACAGCAAAGGGTTGTTGTTGCAGCAACTTTTTACAAAATGGAGCCTAGAAGAGGTGGAAGTCTTGATTACCAAAACTATCTCATATACAGGGAAGATGAGATCAAAAAACTTATTTCTGGGTGTCTCGTGGATCAAGTCAAAAACTGTAAGTGAAAGAATTGCTGTTTAGGGAATCAATGTGTGCAGAAAGAGAAAGAGCAGTGAAAATATGAGGATGAAGTTTACAACAGAAAAAAAAAAGCAGATTGGGCATTGGGAGGCTTCAGCTCCATTAGACAGGTCAAACAGATTGCAGAAGTCATCTCTACACAATGTATAATCCTTTTGAAATATCACTTCATGGCTGGTTTCCATGCCTATTCTCTGCTAAACCATTCTGTTCATATAATATAGTTTTGTTTAGCAGTGCGTTTTGAAGACAGACTTTCATGTGTTCTTTTTCATCTTCTACTATGGTGTATGTATTTTCAGTCTTTGTTTTGATGTAAAGCACCTTGAGCATTTAATCAGAGTGTAGAATAACACTATAGAAATTGTATGTGTTATTATTATTATAATTATGGTTCACTATAGATGTGATAAAAGGAAAGGTAAGTGTTTACAGAATAGCTCCAATCTTACAAATGTATGTCGCACTGCCCATTGAAAAAGAACAAGCGAATCAGAAATGTGCTGATTGACACAGTGCACACAGTTTGAGAGAGGAGGATGAGAAGATAGAAAGGAAAGAAGGGAAAGCTGAGTGAGTTTCGAAAATACCATCCTAGGTTTGCATCCTTCTCTTTACCTAATGGGAAAAATGTGTTCTATTACTCGCTATCCCACATGTTCCACCGGTTAACACCAAGTTCTGTCCAGTGATCGGTAGATGTGCTCAGTATGTGCCAGGCCTGGTTGGTTTTATGACCTAAATGAAGCTAGGTCACCATGCCTAAACGTCTGGCAGCTTATTGGAGTGCAATGCATTATACAACACAGACTCATCTACACCATACTGCTAAATCTGTAGTTGTGGCATATAACTGTACAACTGTTGATGCTGATCACCTTGGACATTGCACTATTTCTTCTTCCCTTCTACCAAGACATTGCACTATTTCTTCTTCCCTTCTCCCAAGACATGGCTCTTTATATTCCTCTGTGAATTTTGTATCAATCAGGCATTGTCCCTGTTTGACACAGACGTGCTTTCCGAGGAGCTAACATGCATCACCTCAATCGTCCCGCAAGAGAGCAGAGGCTAATCTAGAAGGAGCAGCATCCTACCAGAGAAGTCATCATCTTTGTGCCACACCTTGGTGGGATGCAGTCCTTGCTCTCTTCTCCTGTTTCCGGATGTGAAGGAGGAGCTGGAGAATGGTTGCTTGAGAGCAGAGACCGATCTGGAAGGAGCAGCATCCTACCAGAGAAGTCATCATCTTTGTGCCACGCCTTGGTGGGATGCGATCCTTGCTCTCCTCTCCTGCTTCCTGACGTGGCGTAGGAGCTGGAGGATGGCTGCTGGGGTTACGCCCTGGAGTCTGCTGGCAGCACCAATCTGGGACACACACATAAAGACATGAAGACTATTATAGAATGCTGTGCTATGGTACTACAACACATAATAGCTTGTTATTTTAACACCATGGCTATCATGCATTCTTCAGACCAATTTTGGGGCATCGACCAAACTACCAATAATTTTGAGAAACTACAAATAGAGACTGTCCCTTAACGGGCTGCCGTTACCTTGACAAATAGAATTCAGCTTCCTATGTATGACATACCATAAATTGGTATAATTAAAAAAAAAAAAATACAGGGTCACTTATGCATCAAAAAGCTTATGTCGCGGATGATAAAAAACGTAAGCAAATGCTGTCTCACCGTCGTAGGTCTTGCCTCTGCCAACTTCAGCATTGCCTCAGTGGACAGATTCAGACTGTGAGGAATACAGGAAAGAAAGGAAATCTTGTAAATACACATCTATCTACAAATACATCTGATCACAGACGTATCAAATTGTGGCCGGTTAACATTGCAATCTGTGCTTCCCTTTAATCAGGATAATAAATCATGGCTGAAACACAAAGTTCTCTTTAAATATTTGGCCAATATCTAAACATCTTCATAATCTTTGCATGGATCAACATGAAAATAATCAAATCTAAAACAGAAAACTTGCAACAGTGTTTACACATTTATCCATTTTCACTGTCAGATTTAATTTGAAGCTCCTACAATCAAAATATCTACAGTGGACTCCCATTATAACTAAGACCTCGGGACTGGCAATTTTCTTTCGTTATAACCGAGCAAATAAACACCAGAAAAACATATAGCCGATAATGTTGCAGCCTGAATTTTTATTTCATTGTAACCGGAATTTTGTTATAACCGTGTTCGTTATAACGGGAGTGCACTGTATTCTTAACATGGTATTGCATTCTCTAAATCTTAGCCATAAGATTTTGTCCATGCTGCCATCACCTACTGTCATTTTGCTAGAAGACACATTTCAGATGATTGTTGTTGTGATTCCTACACCTAAAACGCAATGTTGATGTTCAACTTATTGGAAATTGCCGAGCATCTTTGAATGTTTCTACAGATAAATGGCGCTATGTAAATGTTGTTTCATTATCATCATCACCATCACCATCAAGCAGGGGGATGACTTTTTGTGGTGATGATGGAAATTGTTCCACAATCTTTTAAAGTTACAGCACGTACACCAAGCACTACAAGAATGCAGACCTGTTGAAGTCCAAATCCTCCGGTAACAAGAGTTCTTCGTCGGTCTGGGCCTCAGCGATAGCAGCCTCTTGCTGGGGGATCAGAGGTGCATAGACCCCTGGTGGAGAAGACATGGATAATGGTGTTACCCACTATACCCAGGGAGTGCAACACTGGTGAGCATCCACGACATTGGGGACAAATATCACAATAAAGTTGACTGCTGGATGGAACATCACTTAATGTGTGCAATGGGGGGGGGGGGGGGGTTTAAGGTGTTATAGGGGTGTGTGCAATTCCCAAGATGCTGAACAAGGAAAAGATATCTTTTTAACACCTTTGTACAATTAGATGATGAAATCCAATCCTATTTCTATCAGTAAGGTATACATTCATTTCAATGGTTAAAGAATTACAAGGTTTACAATAAGGAAAATTTTCATCTTTTTTTTTTTGAGCACAAACAATCAAAACACACAGAGCCCACATAGACTATGACCGTCAAATTTGCTCCATGAGAATGATAATGATACGTGACCGTTCTTCATTTAGGTAGGTTAATTAAACAGTGGACTCCCGTTATAATGAAGTCCTTGGGACCGGCAGTTTTCTTTCGTTATATCAAAGTTTCGTTATAACCGAACAAATAGACAATATAAAAACATAGAGCCAATAATTTTGTGACCTGGATTTTTGTTTCATTGTAAGCAGAAATTCGTTATAATGGGAGCGCACTGTATATTGTTCTTACTAGGATCACGTTACTGGAGTCAAAGAATTATGAAATATGGTCCATGTACCATGTAAAAGGTTCACAAGACAGAAACAAGAATGTTGATTGCTTCATGCAGGACATGTCAATTTCATACGGACAAGGACATAGTTAAATCTAAATGTCAGGACATCAATGGTGACTAGTGTGGAGAACTCCACACTCCGTCAGACTAGATGACAATGAAGTTTTTAGATTGCGGATTTACCCTCTATTTTCAGTCTCTCTGCTATGTATGTGTTTTCAGCCAGGTTGGAGAATTCTTCTGGCATAATTTCAGCAAGACTGGTCAGGGTAAGGCCTGGGAACTGGAGCATCTCCAAAGCACTGTACAAAAACAGAAACAAATTAGAACGAGTATCAAACATACAGCTCATCAACAATTGACATTACATACGGGGACAATTTACATAGATGACAGAAAGAATATCACTCATTTGTGGTCATCAAGATTGTTGTTGCGGCATTCTTGAAAAAAAAAGGAACTGATTTAAGTGATTAGAAACTTCTTAGGGCCGATAGAATGTCATTTCATAAAATCTTACAATATCCTCACTTCATACTTCAAGTCATCAATCAAAGTTGAAACTGTGTTACTGCAGCCCCCCCCCCCCCCAAAAAAAAAAAAAAAAAAAAAAAAAAAATAGAGAAAAAGATACAGGTAAATGTAATGGCTGATAACCTGGCCTTCAAGACAAGACAGCACATAGCCAGTGATTAGCCTACTGGATTGCAATTCAAACTTCAATATATAGAATCATTTCTCTTTATGTACTGTAAAAGTGGATATTTTTGCGCAAGTAATTTTTCACAGGTAAGATGGATTTCATGTATTTTTAATTCCATGGAATCAGGACATTTACTACAGGAATATAAGGCATACAAAAATATTTGCATGCTTTTATTTCTGCGCTAGCATCTGATTGTGCGAAATGAGTGAAAATTTCCACTTTTACAGTAGTGCATATTCAATCTACACAATAATCTTATCAACAATCTGAAAAACCTGTAATGCATCTCTAGTAACAGCAAGTACACAAAAACGATAAAACATCTTATATCTGTTGGAGTGAAAATAGCTGTAAAGGAAGAAAAAAAAATCCTTAACAGTTGGAAGATATCCCTTGGACCATTCATCATCAGTAATTCTTACCTCACTTTTTCTTTTGAATGATTGTCGCCAAAGGCGGAGACCTGCCCGTGTCTCTCCATAAGGCTTTTCCACCTGCTCCTGTGTAGTTTGACAGATTTTAGGAGGTCCATGCCTTCATCCAGGTCACCCTTTACCTTCTTAGCCCTCTCCAGTCTGGCCAGTGACACACAGCCAGCAGCAAACCCTATACAAAATAGTTGGGACAGGCAGCATATACAGTGACTAACATACGAGAAGACTTTCACTGCTGTAAATTAGAGCTAGCAGATAATTTTTCGATCCAGGTATTGGGAATATGGCATGATGCTGGTCTACACCATTGATATACTGCAACGTCAATATAGACTTTTTAGTTTGTTTGTTTTATTTCTCCACTTGTACAAATGAGATCATTATGACAAAATCAAATATTTTTAAATCAAAATATAAACAAGAGTACTCAAAAGAAATAGATATAATCACATGCATAATATCTGTATATACATAATTTGCATACGGTATACAGGTGCAGAAGACTGTTATTGAAAGCAATTCACTTGACTGGGATACTGGCCTCTGAGCAATATGGTTTCTTACTTAACTGTAGCACCCCAGTAGGGATAACGTGGTTTCAAAGGCAAGTCATCACAACCAGTTAACATGGTAAAAACCACTATAAGTTAGGTTTAGATGGTAAACAGTTAAATGTCAGAGGCCTACTGTGAGACTTTACCGCACTGGTGTTGAAAGCTGCAAGCTTTTCAGGTTTTCAACTTTGAGGCTACACTGGAGTTTGACCTACTCCTATTTGGTTAGACTTTTGATATAGTGGGTCCCGGTAGTCAAACCAGGATAAAGGTTTATGATGAAGACAAGAAATCTAAGTTACAGTGACACATAGGAATCTGGAAGTCAAATTCAGAAATGAACAAATCGGCACTTCAGGAAAAAGAGGAAAAAAAACCCCCAGAGGCACTACCTTTTTGAGTAAGTCTCAAGTCTGCATTGTCTGGTCTGAGGGTCATTCGAAATTCAGTACGGCTGGTGAACATCCTGTAAGGCTCTGAAGTACCCCGTGTGGTAAGATCGTCGATGAGCACTCCAATGTAACCCTCTGTCCTGCTGACCGTGAAGGGAGGGAGTTTTCTGGAAGTTAAAACGGCATTTACCCCTGCAATTATACCCTGGAGAGTTGTAAAGACAAGAAGGGGAAATGTGATGGCACTGGAAGGAGAACCAGATAGTATGTTCTCACAAGGATGACAACATTTTGAGTTTGGTATCATTTTGAGATTATCTTCAACAAACTTCCCTCACTCAAGATCAATCACATACATGGCGACAACTGAATACAAAAGCCTCTGGCAGAGTAAATCTACTTAGCAATACAAATGATTATGAGCCTTTGCCTTTAGACACCTTTGATGAAGTCATGCTTACTAGAAACAGTAAACTTAGTTGCAGGATGCTGTCTCGTGGTTTGTCATTAATTTTGAGCTACATTACTCGCATCTTTAACCCATTGAGGACAAGTCCCGATTATACTCGGGCAAGTGTCTATGGAAAATGCATGTTGTAGCAAAATCAGCCCGTCCTGAACAGGTTACGAAAATCTCAAAGAGCTGGTAGCGTGGGGAAACAAGGGTGGTCCGATTGATTCGATCTTCATTCACCGCCCCACCTGGATACATTTGAATCCATGAATAGCGCCCGTCAGCCACATATCAGCAAATATGTGCATCGAAGTGCACGCTCTTTGGTAACAGTTGACTCCAGCCAAGATTGTGTGGCTGTGTGTGTACTTACACAGAGATAAGTGATAAAGCTGTATACAATTTATGGGGATCCCTAAATATATCAGATTCCCTGCTCTACGAGGTCTTAAATGAAACAAAAACATGTTTGTGTATTTCTCAGAAGTGATAAAAAGATACAATAACTGAATCAAGAAGTATTTCACATGATAAATTCTTCAGTGATTTGTTCAGTGATCATTTGCTTTGGGTTAACTCTAACCTGTGCTGCAGCTTCTTCGTACCCTGTTGTCCCATTTATTTGACCTGCAAAGAACAGACGAGGAATCCTTTTGGTCTCCAGTGAAGGCTTGACTTCTCTTGGATCTACATAGTCATATGCCACACCATAACCTGCATAAGGGTACAAGGTGAAATTGACCCACTTCATTTCTAGCACACATGATGTCCAATGTGCAAAAATAGGGAAACCCCATTACAATGAGGTCACCAAGACAGTTGATTTTACCTCCCTATAACGGGCAACTAAACATATTAACGTAAATGTCAATGTAAACTCTTGAAAACCTATTTGTTCCAAAAGTAAGACCTTTTTACAGCTCTTACTTAATTCCACTGCTAATGTCTGTCAAGTTTAAAGTCATTGTTTATTTGTTTTTCTTTGCTCTCTCTCTCTTTTTTGTGTGTTTTTTTTTTGTTTGGTAAATATTTACTTCTTGTATTTTGTTGAAGTTGTTGAAGTGCTTTGAGTCTGTATAGAAAAGGCACTATATAAATATTAGTTATTATTATTACCGGTATTACAAAAAAAAGCGATCAGCTATAATAGTAGTGGAAAATTGGGACCACTGAATCCACCTCGTTAAAAGCTATACTTCATTTCTGATGAGCATGTTGTAATAGGGTTTTCATGTATGAGAAGAGTCCATGTGGCAAGCACACTCACTGTATTATTCCTCAGGTCTGTTTACATGCCATCCTAAAGAATAGGTATCACACTAATCACTACCATATTTGCATAAACGAAATCATTGGCAGACACACATAGACACACAGTAATACACACAAAGCTATAAACCTCATGGCACAAACTGAAAAACTCATAGCGCATGCAAGAGTATAATGTGAAGTACACTGGCTGCTCTTGTGTTTTGTATTGTTTCAGGCTTAATAATGCACACCGAAAGGTAATAGCCAATTTATGAATATCATTAAAGAATTGTCACTTTTAACACCAACAATGACACCAAACAATTTACAACCACAAAGTGAGTCAAGGGTTTGATTACCGGACAAATACGCTGCAATACATTGAAATAAACTGATAATTGAAGTTCACGGTGATAAGTACCTGGCTTGGTCACTACCGCCCTCTCGAGGCCAACAATGGAGTGCACACATTTCTCTTGGAGGTCTGCAGGTAACGTCACTGAGAAGCCCTGCATGTACACTGTGTCTGTATTCAGGCCTGGCAAAACAAACATGTTACTGTGTTATAGGTCTCTACTACACAGGCTACAAAATCCCAAATCAAATGCTCAATATGTGTGAGATTTCAGAGATACTGCCTTCAAAATTTTGACATGCATAATAACTCGATCATTCTGCAAAACAGATGGGTGAAATACATTTGGAGTATGTCCTTTACCAAATAGCATTATCAAATCACTAGAAAGTACTTTGACTCTACTTTTGTCTTAAGTTTGGCCAACATATCATCATCAAATACCTGTTTATGACTTACAGTATATTATGACACTTTGAAATGTACTATTGTACATGGTATGCATGTTCTATTAAAGAGTGAAGCTTGTCTGAGAACAAAATTGTACTTTTTTGTGAGTTTAACTCTCCCCATTCATCTTGCAACATTCTAAATTTTCAATCCTTGCCCCCTCGATTGAATAATGAAGATGAACCAAAGCTTCAATTTACAACTTGTAATGCTTTGTGTAAACCCATTAAATTCACAAACAGCGGAGAGTACATAACACATTGCATGAGCAATGCACTGGTGCTTGCTCTAACACAGAGTCACAGTCTATATGGTCATCCCCTTACCTTCTGGCTCCAGCCATATCTGATGAGGTCTATTTCCAAATCTCAAGCTCTTAGACTCGATAGATGGACAGTATCTGATCAAAAATGAAAGGGAACAAAGGATTTTCACAATCATAGTAACATTTGTGTATCAAGAAAATACCAATACTGATAGAAAGTTAAAACAAAATATATTATGAATTGTCAACACCAAGGGGAAAAATACACATACATAATCACCACAGAATTATCTCACTGGAAGTAAACTTTTCATACATTCTACTATACTATTTACCATACTATTATCACACTTATAAATACAATTTGTACAATCAATTCATTTCCCTGAAACTCTGACAGAAATGCTACTTAATATATTTACACTTGTTCCTTCACAGATTGTAATTTTCAGATCATTTACCATATTATCCTTGATTTGTTCCTTAAGCTTGGATACAAATCCGTTGATGTTCCAGTATTACCTGTCAGTAAAATACTTGCGCTTTGTTGTGATCTCACATATCTGTGGATATCAACCCACTCCATATGGGAACCTGATAGCCTGTGTTAAGTCCATAGGGATTTCAGAATTCAGTATGGAATGGCTGAAGAAAGCTGTTCAATGTATAGCATTCTTCCTTTTTCTTCTTCTATATGGTAATCTGCCTCCTTTGACACAGAAGATTACTGCAGATATCAGCCATTTTTAGTGTGTTTGACCACTTTAGCATGATTCCAACCTGCTCTCTATGAGAGCAGTAAAAGTAGATTCTTTTATGTACACAGGGTACAGCTCTCCTACACAAGACACAGATGGCTCTAAGCCTCCTCTAAAAGACTTGGCAACAAGGAGAAAGTGTCTTACCAAAGGGCACTGCTGTCAGACTGGGACTCAAAACTCATTATACATGCATGGAAGCCAGCAATCTTATCCACAGTCATAACTGCTCAGCCATAATCTTCTTATTACACAAAAAATAATCTAAACAAAGCAGCAACTTTGACCACAAGAACAGCAATCATTTTGGAAATAGATTTAAGCTACTTCAGTGATCGCCTGACTGTGAAGAACCCTCAACTATTACGACAGATATGGTATAAAAGACATAAGGATGATAACACAAGAATACTCACCTAGGACCATTGACCTCCTCCTGAATGTGAACATTGAGATGCTGGTTGTCCAGGATGATGTGGTGCACTCTGGGATTAGAATGTGTCAGGTGACAGGTCACCTGATCTTCTGGCTGCAATCAAACAACATAAAGCACAGAATAAAAAAACAAAACAACAACTAAAAATTCGAGCCCACTCTCTACAACAACGCCATTTTTATATCCATGTGCACTCATTTGCACAAACTAACATACATGTAGGCCTACACACATACTCTCTCTCCCTCTCTCTATATATATTGCAAGTGACATTATGTAATTACAAACTCTGCTTTAAAAAAAAGAAGAAAAAAAAGAGAGCATACTCTTTGCAGACCAGCATCCCAAATATTTGAATCAAAACAAAATGTGGGTATATAGCAAGTCATTATGCCTCCTCATCACTTGTGAAGTAATGCATTGTACTAATATCGTCTGCTGGAATTTCAACTTCATAACTTTGCACCATCATAAACTAGAAAATTGCAAGCAGGTTAAATTTCTCTTGTGATTCCTGCAACAAAAATAATTTATAAAAAGCATACTTATCGATACTGTAATAACGTTGCAATGAATTTTCCATACATGATTGTTTACAATGAATAAGTGTTAAGCCCTGTTGACATATGAGAGATGACCTCAAAACCAAAATCTTGATACTTGATCATACATGTACATAACCCAATTTCAGTATGACACCTCTGGTTTATCATCAAGATATCCTGATCATAGGTCAGTTGAGAAGTGAAGCTAATTCCAGCATAATTCCTCCTTAAAACAGATTTTAACAGATTAAAAAAGTACAGGCAACATGCACTACTCAGCAATACTAACGTGAATTGCTACTCTGTCACTCATGAATGAAAAAGGCGTTGGAGGATTGTCTCCCTGGTTAGCAGTCAGGCCACTGTAGTCAATGGTGCGGCCATCCACACGAGGCGGGGTACCTAAACCAATGGCATCAAGAAATAGAATAAGGGTATGTTGATATATTTCCAAATGAAATGAAGCACTAAAGAGTTATTGGTTAGCAGTAAAGATTAGAAGCTAAGTTGTGATACGCCAGCCGACATATATCCAGCAATAATATTAAATGCTTTGTTTCATCATAAAGCAACAATTCATTACATCTGACCAAAATGTTTCACCTCCATAAGCGCTTCTAAGAAAATGAATGACTATCACATAAATCTCGATCACACACTAAGTTGTTTCATGCAGAAATGGTTAAATCAATTTTGCAGTGACAGAGAGAGCCAGCTTAACTAAGTACCTTTTCCCCACATCATGGTTCTCAAAACACATAAGAATTATCATCATCACAATCAGCAGGATATAGACTCTCAGTAGTACAGTAAAATCAGTTATTTTCAGGTGCATGAAACTTTCACAAATTTTGGGAGAAGACAAAATTTGCAAGAATAAAAGTTGTTGTTTACAAAATGCATTGAATGCCAATGGCAATTCGCAAAAGTTTCATGCCACAAAGAAGGCCATTGGTCCCAATTCACAAATGTTTCAGGTTTTACAGTATTTTAGGCACACAATCTTGTGTGCTGCTCACATGCCAAATGCCAGGGGAATATTGTAACATAAGGCATAAATAGATGGCGCTTATCACCTTAACTACACAACCAAACTGCCATGCAAGTTGGTTTTCGTGACCTTCTCCCAGAAATCACCTGTCCTGAGACGTCCGAGAGAAAATCCCGCCTCCTCAATCCTCTTGGCCAAACCGACCGAGGGTTGGTCTCCTAGCCTTCCAGCTGGTTGTCTCTCAACTCCAAGGTGGATCTCTCCGCGCAGGAACGTTCCTGTCGTTATCACGACAGCCTGGCCCTTTATTACCTCACCGCTCTCTGCAAACAAAATGTAAAACACACATAATAAATGTAATCAATGTGGGTACAACAACAATGCATGAATGCAGACAAAAATCTGTACAGACTACTTAATAGCAACTGCCAGGTGACATAACAAATTTTATGTTCAAGAAAATTTTCATTTTGTTATTTGGCATAACCATTTCATTAGTCCATATCACTGATGAAAGAATATTCTAACAGTGTGGATGGAGTTCATGTTGTGGCTAACATCTACTTGTAAGTCTCGGTATCAGTAAAAAGAGAAATACTGCATGCATGAGATAAAGCTCCTGTAAAACACAAAGCACAAGTAGTCAAAGCACAGATCACAAGAAAATCAGATATGAAAATATAATGTATACAGAGAAAATCAAAATTGATGATTCAAGACATTGAGAACAAAACTTGGAAAGAAATAGTGTTTTGACAATGAAATGCCATTATCCATAAACATCACCCATGTATATCAACAATGGATGAACCTCTTCCAAGTGTTAACTACATAACAGGAAAATCCTGTCATAACAAGGTTGCTGGGATCATCAACTCGATCATCAATTTTACCTTGTTACAACTACACTGTAGTACCTCATTGTAAATGTACTACAAGACACACCAGCTACATACAGTACCGGTAATGGAAAATCTAGACCACCAAATTCACCTTCAAATAATTTTAAGCTGTACCTTGTCGTAACAAAATTAATTGTACAGGGATTTCCCTGTACTGTGTAGGCTGTAGTTTCGCAAATTTCGCGAGTTACTGTAACAACACCCGAAAATGTTGCCATGCGCTGGGCTTATAGTGCACTTACAATAGCCTCAGTGTCAATTCGCGAAAACAACATCTCGCGAAACTGTCCGTGACCTGCTCATTTGCGAAAATAACAGCTTATACAGTATTTGCGATCATTCTCACTGGGGCACCTACCAAGGACCACTCCAGAACATGAAGGCTTGCCACCATGCTGCTCCTCTGTGTCCTCCAGTCCCTCCTCTCCAATGACTAGGTCCTCCACGGGGGCTGCAAGGACTGTGAGATTGGGCGTCTTGAAAATCTCTTCTTGCATGAAGCGCAGGTAGAGGTCCCTATCAATCTGTGCTCTGAGCCCCTGGAGGTGTTAAAATTACAACATGACTCAAGTGCGTGTAATAGAAGCAAAGGCAATCTGAACAAATAGGAGTATAAAAGGTGGACGACGACAAGCAGTGAAATGTAATGCAGAGCCAAAAACTGAACTTTGGGTCATGTTTGAGAGTGGCAGCTAGTAGTATAACTCCTGGAACATCTTTTCTTTTCTTTTTTATAAAATACCCATCTCTACCACTATCAACAGCCACTCTACAATAATTTTTCAGAAAAACTAAATATTTTATTTAAAGACATCAAGGTGCACTTCAACTTCAAATTCCCAAATATGTCTCCTTGTATACAAAGGTTCTTGACCCCTGTTACAGCATGCTGCAAAAGTGGACATTTTTGTGAGTCTAATTTTTCGTGTTTGGCCGGGTAAGAAGAGTATCGCATGTTTTTAATTTCGTGGAATCAAGACATCAACTACTGGAACATATGACAAGCAAAAAAAATTGCATGCTTTTATTTTCACACTAGTTTCTGGTTGCACGAAAGGAGTGAAAATTTCCACTTTTACAGTACTTTACATTTCATTCATTTAGACAGATATAGAAGAGCACAACTACAACCAAGATTTACTGTAACTCTCTGCTTACCCACACTGCTGGGCCTTTTCTCCTGTTCAGGATTTTGTACTGAATGCCAGCCTTATCTGTAGAAGGACAGAGAGGGGAAAGGTGAACTTGATTACAAAGCACCAAATCTGAGGGCAACATTCAGAATGATGACCATTAATATTGACTTCATGTAAATAATATATCACACACTGACAGCACACTGCCATGTAATTCTGCATTGCTCCTGTCAAGTTCTTTTGTTCTCATTCATACTTAAATTCTCACACAAGTTAATGCTTTATCCTTCGATCTGGAAAAAGCTAAAGGTCGACAGTTTACCTGAAGGCAACTTATATCTTTTCAGATTTTTCACATCTAACTTTTTCATGTATGTACTATGATCTACAAAGATTACGATCCTGCACCTGTGTTTGATAAGCTAAATACCTTGGTACTGGGATTAGCAACTACTATATCAAATACATTTCAGTGTATTTGACATGGTCATATACTCATCAATTTCACATTATACCCAGAGCTGGACATATTCATTACCACAACACCAGTCAATGGAGTAAGCCAAAAATTGTCCGTGTTTTGTGTGAGCTTACCACACAGTCTTCCACAGAGTCCATCCAGTGCGTCGATCTCTCTCATCAGATGACCTTTGCCTATTCCACCAAATGAAGGGTTGCAGGACATCACACCTGATGCAAAAAGGACAGATATTAGAATGTAGCTGTTGGCTGCTTATTTCTTTTGACAAACACAAAACACATTAACAGCATTGATAAAACCTTGTCAAAATTGGCTTGATATTTACCATGGCAAGTGTAGAAAATACACCAGTACTCTTTTAAAGGTAAAATGACAATTCATTTACGTAAATATATATAACTTACACAATGAAGCACATCATCCTTACCTAAATTTTCAAATTACATTATTTTCCCAATTTTTCTACATTGTGGACAGTGGCAGTTTAAAAAAAAGAGAAGAGATAATCTTTTTATGATTTTTAGCCTTGATATGGCAAACATTAGGCCTACAGATATTCTGTAAAAGATGACTAGACATTATTTTGGTATAAAGATTCATCTGGAATCATGAACTTTTGAAGCATTCTTCATCTAGTCATTGATATGCAGTTGAATGCTTTAAAAAACACAGAATCAAAATTTGCTGGACATTACAAAAGATATTATGCCTCCTGCCTGCATGAACAGGCACCTACATATGTAAGTACAGGCCCCGTACTTTGGACAGCTCACAGGTATAGAGTGCACACATTTCACTTGCCCAATGGGGAGTTTTAGATGCACCAGGCAAGGGGGCAAGTGGATTTGCATTAACCTGGAATGTAAGACACCTAGCCCTGCAAAGAATATTTTCATGAAAAATGTGATGTTCATCCTGCAAATAGGGTTTACTGTAAATATCTATTCAGGCAAAACTTTGTTGTGTATAATCAGCTAGCTAGACAGAAAAAAAAAAAAAAATCTGTCTGTCCGGAGGAGTTTTATATGTAAATGAAATTATAACATTGTTTGATTTTTACGGTTCTCCTCTGGAGGGGATTTCATGAAGCCGTATGTATTCTCCACGGAACATATCCCTGACTTTAAACACAGACTGACCTTTCAGTCAAATCATCAGCTAGCATTTAAAGGGGGAAAAATGTGTCATCAATGCAGATGCATAGATTCGTACATCAACAGAAGCTACCTCTTTCTGTCAATGCTTCAATGTTGGCCTGAGAAATCTACCTGTGATCTACAGAGTTGATTGAGCTGTGGATTGACGGCACATTTGATTGGTAGCCGACGGGCAGAAAGTTTTTACCTATCGTTTCCAGTTTGTGTGTGAGAAGTAAAGTCCTTGCCCCCATTCTTGCAGCGGCGGCTGCTGCCCCTCGCATCCTGCGTGACCGCCACCAACCACGATGACTTCAAACACATCGTTTCCGCACTGTGCATGACTGCTGGACAGATTCCTCTTCATCAGCACCAATGAGCCACGACGACACAGTCTTGAAATGTAGAAGGCATTCCTGATAAATTGCATGTTGCAAATGCTCTCAGGGGTCAAATGTCACGCCAGATTTCATTGGGGAAAATCCATCAAATTCTCCTGAGCCTGCAGCAACATCAAAGATCAATCACAAACAAGAGATGAAAAGCTTTTTGCCATTCATTTCAGTTAAATGATTTCTTACCTCCTTTTCTTTCTGTAGATTTTCTATTCAGTTTTCCTTTTCAAGCAAAGCACAAAATAAATGCTGAATTGAATGTGTCACTCAAAAGTCAAGCAATTCTTCTATCTTTTAATTTAGCAGAAGAAATATACCAACTAGACACCTATATGACACACAATGATTAAACCTATAAACATAAATGAACAATGTGCACCCATATGGTAACAAATAGATGAAAAAGAAACGCTTACCAGGAGACAGTTTACAGGTGATGACTGGTATGTGAATATACACAACTTCACAAGTCTTATTGTGCAATGTGCGTGCATGCACTCATGCACGCTACTCAGTAGGGGCAAACATGGTATTACCGGACACGCACATTTTTGCGTACTAATGTAATGACATTCTGTACGCGCGAGACTTCGTAGATTAGCCTCACAGAACTTTGTGTGGACCGAAATCGCAAAAACGCCACATAAAAATGTAAAAACACGAAAAAATTCACATTTTACCTCAAATTTTAATATAGTTGAGTGACCTGCACCTCTTCATACTCATAGTTGGTATGGTAAGAGTTCCTTTTGTACCCCCCCCCCCGATAAATTGAAAAAAAAATAAGAAGAAAATATATATTGTTACAAAACACATTTATATAGGTAGAACTAGTGGAAAAATTAATAAAATCCTACAAAAATGTAATAATAGTGATAATTTACTCACCAACTTCATTTCACGTAGGTGGGACTAACATTACGTATGCTGCTACAGTGCTAGCGATTAATCCTAACTTTTGTGCGCACTTTACAGCCAATTCGTTGTCGTGATCAAGTTAAAGCGATAATGCCACGTCATTTCCTGAATTAAGCTCCTGGTGGACAGTAGTTTAAAAAAAGAAAGATGAATTCTGATGTTAAATGAGATCGAGTCGTATTGCTAGCGAAATGCGATGGATGGACACCGTTCCACTGTACAGTGCCTACTGCTGCATATACTAGGTGCGCATGCATGCACGCATTGTGCACGTACCTACATCGCTCGTTTGAAGGTACTGTAAATGTCGCCCTCTTTTAGACAGTTAGGTAGAGCTCAAAATACGCAATCTTATGGGGGGGGGGGGGGGTACAAAAGGAACTCTTTCCTCACAGTTAATACTTATGCATGTTTGAATCGCATTTCACGACTGAAATTCTATGAAATCCCACTCACATACAGGAAAAATGCTGAAGATTCCAGTTGAACCAAAAGTTCACTGATCAATATCGGAAATTTGTAGCTATCGTCCTCAAACGCGAACGATGCGGAATAGTTGTGCGCTAATAAGGGGCCCGCAACTCATCACCCGCACCTCCCCCCTCCCCCACCCCCCTCCCCCTCCCCCTTCCCCCCCCCCCCGTAGTTACCCCACTGGATAGAATATTAAGAAAATCATCAGTCTCAAAATTGTACAGAGTCTATCGAAAGGGATCCAGTAGAGGAGCTTTTGCATGTTTATGATTGCAATTCCACGATTTGGTGCATAGTTCTGGCGGTATTTGGACAATTTTCCATAAAGACAGTTCGGGATTTGTCCTCATCTCGGGAATTGCTTGTAGGACAAATGATTTGTCTGCCCCAACACTACCGTAATATTTATAGGGGCGGGGCAAATGCCCCTTTTCTTCACACCCCCCCCCCCCCCATAGATTCCATCCTTTAATTGGGTATGCCCATAGATGTGTCCTGACTGAGTCATCAGAGTCATCATTGTTTCAGGAATGATTCAGGAAATGGAGGGGGGTTCAATAGTTATGGCGATATAGTTTTTGTTATTGTTTGTTTGTTTGTTTTCGTATACATAATTTGCAGATGGTCCCGAGTTGCTCACGTCATAACATGTTTACATGTAGGCCTACACTATATAACGTTGTCAACGTCTGGACCATACCTTATGTAGATATTACTTTTTTCGCGAGCGAGCTCTTGAGGAAGTACCGGTATAGCATTATTCTACAAGATAGAATACTGTTCAGCTCTGTTACCTGTCTGAAGGCGGGCGTACGAAAGTCATGCAATATGCCAAAATTGATACAAACACATTTCTGCTTCCTCCATTTTTCCTCAAATTTCAGGGGAATGATTGTACAGGCCATCCCCCACCTCCTCCATTTCGGGGGGGGGGGGAGGATTCATCCCCCCATCCCCTCGGGATTTACGCCCATATCTGGTGCACACTTTTGTTGGAATATCTGGAAATTTGTCAATCAGAGAAGGTGGGAGGGGATAATCCCTATTCCCTATTCCCCCTTCCTGCACGAGGGAGATTCTGTATTTTCTGATTGCATTTAAACGTTTTGGTGCACACATTTTGTGGCATATTTGGAAAACTGTCTATGTTCAAAGTGTAACCACAGACTACTTGTATCCATAAGGGCGGGGGGGGGGGGGGGGACGGGCGAGCAGGGAGAAGGCGTGAGCGAGTGCTAACACCACCCTTCCAGTTTTATATAAAAAAACGCAAGAAAATTTTCCTCATTTCTGGAATCATTGGGGATCATAATAATATCTTTGCCCCTCCCCTGTTCCCCCGTCCGCGCTCCCCGTCCTCCAGGATCGACGCCCCTGCATACGAGGGTGCTCTTCCATTTTTAGAATTCAGATGGATATCTCGTAAACACATTTATGATGTAGTCTGGGAAAATTTCAATCCCAGAAGTGTATACTATTTTTTTAGGGGGGGGGGGGACCCTCCGCTAATTGAAAGTATCTAGATATTTCCTCCCACCCACGGAACATTTGCATTTTTTTTCAACTGAAGTAACAGACCTGGTGCACACTTTGGACGAAATATCTTAAAATCTGTCAATGTAAAGTGTATTAAGTAGAAAGGACTGAACGGGGAGGGTATGGAAGGGGTTAGGCCTATCCCCCTTTTACGCGAGGGAGATTTTGTATTTTCAGAATTGAAATTCAGCCATCTTTGGGTGACATATTTAGACAGCTTTCTATTAAAAAAAAAGTAAAAACATTTCCACATCTCGGGAGTTACGAGGAGGAGCAAAATTATATGTTTGTCCCCAATACTTATGGGGGACCATCCCCCCCCCCTCCATCGACGCCTATGCATATGAGGGAGCTTTTGTAAGTGAAAGATCTGCTGCACACTCTTTGGTAATAAGGAAATACGTCAATCTCAAAAGTGTACAAAGTCTATCGAAAGGGACCCAGATAGCGGAGCTTTTGCATATTTATGATTGCAATTCAACGATCCGGTGCATAGTTCTGGCGGTATGTTGGACAATTCCATAAAGAAAGTTCAAGATTTGTCCTCATCTAGGGAATTACTTGGGGGACAAATGATTTGTCTGCCCCCAACATTTCCGTAGGGGCGGGGCAAATGCCCCTTTGCCTCCCCCCCCCCCCCCCCCCGCCTCTGAGATAGATTCGACGCCCCTGATCATCCCTGGGTATGCCCATATAGTATCAGAGTCATCATCGTTTCAGGAATGATTCAGGAAATGGAGGGGGGTTCAATTATGGCGGTATAGTTGTTGTTCTTGTTTGTTTTCGTACATAATTTGCAGATGGTCCCAAGTTGCTCGCGTCATATGTTTCTAAGCCTATGCTATTTGACATTGTCAACGTCTGGACCATACCTTATGTCGATATTACTTTCTTTGCGAGCGAGCGAAACGAGCGAGCGCTTGAGAAAATTATGTATACATTATCCTACAAGACAGAATACTGTTCAGCTCTGTTACCTGTCTGAAGGCGGGCGTACGAACGTCATGCAATATGCCAAAATTGATACAATCACATTTCTGCTTCCTCCATTTTTTCTCAAATTTCAGGGAGGGGGGGGGATGATTGTACAGGCCATCCCCCCTCGTCCATTTCAGGGGGGATATATCCCCCCCCATCCCCCCGGGATTTACGCCCATAAGATCAAATCTCACTCTAGCAGAAGCAAATGTTTAGTTAGCGGCAGATTAAAGGGACTGCACAGTACTGGTTGAGGTAAGGATTCATGTTTTGAACATTCCTAAGTGAGATAATGAAAAGCCTCTTATGAAATATGAAAGAGCATGTAATTTTAAGAAGGATTCAACGTTTATTTGATGAAAATTGGTTTTCAAATGGCTGAGATATCCAAAAAAGTGCTAATAATAAAAGGCGACATGCCCCAACTTTATTAGTATCTCTTTGTTTCACCTTGTTTTTGGATATCTCAGCCATTTCAAAACCGATTTTCATCGAATAAACATTTGATACCCCTTAGGACTGCATGGTCTTTCACATCTCATAGAGTGGTTTCTGAATATCTCACAAAATGTTAAAAGCTAAATCTTCACCTCGACCAGAACTGTACACACCCTTTAAATTACATTTATAAGGAAGAGTGGCGCATAGATGTAGAAGAAATTTTAATCCCTAATGTTTGCATACACTATCGAATTTTCAACCAGGAGCTTCATTTTAAGAAATACCTCAAGCACTTGAATGTTTCGCAAGGAAATTTTCATGCAAATTCCGTTGTGCTAATCACAAATCCCAACTGTTTCTTGAAGATATAATCAATTCACTTCAATTCAATTCATTTCATTTTAATCGTTCAATAATAATGATAAAAAAAATTACAGTAAATTCAGTGCGGGATTTTAACATATATAAATACGAAGCATAACAAATACAATTATATATATATATACAGAGAGAGAAAGAGAGAGAAACACGAAATAGTACATGATGAATAATAGATAACTGAACATGCATGCAAAGTCAAACTGAAAAGAACAATCGTATAAAAACGTGGCATAAAACCGACTCAATTGGCATGATGTTCAAAACTCCAGAAACCTTCCCTGTTGCTATGTTCCCAGTCTCACCTCCCCCCCCCCCATGTCAGCCCGCGATAAACTGAAACAACTCAAACCAACTCGCCCTAAAATAAGACACAACAAGCAAATTCACAAATACAAAAACAATAACAGTGATCGATTATATCATCATCTACATTTCTTTCTACATTCCACCATTTGTATTGCACATAATCACTTTACAATACTGAGATATACAAGATAACAAATATATTGTAATTATGCGTCAATTTGCCAGAAAAAAAATATGAAGGGAGGAGTAACGGTAGAGAAAAGTAAGACAAATAAGAATGAAAGAGGAAGCGGAGGTATAACAGCTCATTTAATAACATAATCTATATCAAACATCATCAGCTATTACATCATAAATCCAAAAATTGTAAAATCCCAAGATGGTTATCCCAGGTGATGATGATAATGACCCGTCTGTGGCAATGACTGTAAAAATGACAATGATTATGATGGTGAAGCTGATAATGAAGGTGGCGATAATGTTGTCGTTGAGATGATAATGATGGTGATTAAAAACAAGCAAACGTGGGATCTTCAGTGCAGTTTCACTGTTTTACAATACCGTCCCAACCCGACAACTTTCCAAACCATAAATCACCGCAAATTTGTCCCCCATCTATATCACAATTTTTCCCCTATCTATATCACAATTCGTCCATTTGAAAGCCCAAGACTCCACCAAAACACTCGCTCATCACAGAAACAATTCCGACAAACTCCTGCTGACCCCTAACCTCCCTCAAAATACTCAATGACAGTAGTATTCCACGTGAAAACAGTGGAAACAAAATTATCAGATAACGTACAGGCAGGCCTCTGGTAGCCCATTAAATGGGGCAACCTCACGGGCGGCCTCGGGTAGTTCAGCTACTAATGAGTTAACGGGTCCTATCAAAAAGTCTAATTGCAAATGGAATGAAAGAATTCAGATATCGGTTTGTCTTGCATTTTGCAGAATGCCGTCGTTTGCCAGATCTCAACCAACAAAAACATTGATGAAGGGGGTGTTAGGGGTCCCTCAAGATATTCACTATACTTTCCTGAGAAATTTTCCTTTAATTTCTAGGAATCAAATTCCTATAGAAATTAAAGATTTTTTCCCATTGCGATGAGAATAAAAGTGGTGAATTTCATTACCTTTTCATTGCAGCCTCCTATAGTGAACATCGAAAGAAATACTGAAATAGATATCACAGGAAATACCCGAAATGAAGGTAGATCAATTATTTATTGTGAAAAGAGGGCAGTCATTTCTAGTTAAACCAAGTTTTGTAGTTATATAATGACACATGTTTAGATGACTATTGTCCCTTTCTTAGTTACTGCATAAGCCTTTTCCAGGCCGTGACTTCTTTATCTGTAACGTGTCTTTTCACTCTCCCCCTCTTTCTCTTCATTTCTCCTCCTCTCGCTCTCATCTCCATTTTCCTTCATTCTTTGTTCACTTATCATATGCATATATTTCCGTACGTCTTTGTTTTTTTTTTAATATATTTTCGCGTTGTTTTTCTCAACTATAATATGTGACTCGTATTTCTTTCATTCTAAATTTGTACAGCTGTGCTCATGTCATCAGTTTTGGGCCCTTCTCACTGTCTCCCTCCCTTATATTTCTCTCCCCCCCCCCCCCCCTCCCCGGTCATATTTTCCTTTTTTTTTGTTCCCTATATCGTGTATTAATAGTTCTGTATTTTTTATATTTCTGTACATTTTCTTTGTTCTTTTCATCAATCGTATTTCACTCTCATTTACTTTATTATAGTTATTTTGTATATTTTCAAAGTTACTTGCCACTCTGTTTGCATTATTGAATTGATAACGTGAAATATGACTTGACATTGGACTCCGATACCAGAATATGGGTTGTTGAGTGAAGTAAAATTTTAACTTTCCACTAATCACACCACTGCAAACACGTGAAAGGAAGGTGTCGATCGATTAACAGGTTCTGAAATGCAAACTCCTGAGCGCAGTTGGTCGTAAAATATGTTTCCCACAAAATACTGACAATTGCTGCACCGAAACAATCACAATCACATTAGCTATATTAATAGTTACCTTTGTATATTAGTACTTCCATTAATGTTTCTTCACAAGAGATAAAACTAAACAAATTTATATGCAACTTATTTGACACATCGACAGTCTATCATTTGATTTAAGAGACAATTTAGGAATAGAATATCACAACAATGATATGTTTGAAATGTTAAATCCTTCTGTTCGATATCCGCTCCCCTCTTCATCTCTTCTTTTCCTTCTAATCTCAATTTGTGTCATTTATTCCTTCTCTTTCTTATCCTTCCATCACATTTTCTGTTATCAAGCGGGGCTTTAGTTTTAGTTGTTATTGTTATTGGCTTTTTAAAAATACCATTGTGGTATCAATACTTTGTTGCAGTTGTTATACACGTAATAGATATTCTTTTATTTCCATATATAATGTAGTAGATATTGTGTTTCTCAATATTCTTGATTTCAGTCAATTAAAGCAATGATCCCAGGGGCATCGATCTGTTTCAATGATGCTGATGGGAAAGGGAAGTAGTATTAGTATGTCTCGGGTGTCGTAACTTGTGGATACATAAAAACTGTAGGATACATAAAAAAGAAATTACAAAAATGAATGAGGAATGAAATAAAAAACAAATAATGTAATAGGACGTATTGATGAGTGAAAGGGGTGATAAATGACGTCACTAATTTTGGCATTCATAATGACGTCAGGAGCTTAACTCATTTCAATAAATGACGTCATAGGTCGCATTAAGGTAATATCGGGGCGTGGCACACTCTACCTCTGCACACCACTCCCTGGGTCCTTCGCAACTGCAAGAAAAAGTGCCCCCCCCCCCGCAAAAAAACCCACCCCCTGGGTCTGTGTACTCTTGCTCTGAGCCCCACCCCCTGGGTCTGTGTACTCTTGCTCTGAGCCCCACCCCCTGGGTCTGTGTACTCTTGCTCTGAGCCCCACCCCCTGGGTCTGTGTACTCTTGCTCTGAGCCCCACCCCCTGGGTCTGTGTACTCTTGCTCTGAGCCCCACCCCCTGGGTCTGTGTACTCTTGCTCTGAGCCCCACCCCCTGGGTCTGTGTACTCTTGCTCTGAGCCCCACCCCCTGGGTCTGTGTACTCTTGCTCTGAGCCCCACCCCCTGGGTCTGTGTACTCTTGCTCTGAGCCCCACCCCCTGGGTCTGTGTACTCTTGCTCTGAGCCCCACCCCCTGGGTCTGTGTACTCTTGCTCTGAGCCCCACCCCCTGGGTCTGTGTACTCTTGCTCTGAGCCCCACCCCCTGGGTCTGTGTACTCTTGCTCTGAGCCCCACCCCCTGGGTCTGTGTACTCTTGCTCTGAGCCCCACCCCCTGGGTCTGTGTACTCTTGCTCTGAGCCCCACCCCCTGGGTCTGTGTACTCTTGCTCTGAGCCCCACCCCCTGGGTCTGTGTACTCTTGCTCTGAGCCCCACCCCCTGGGTCTGTGTACTCTTGCTCTGAGCCCCACCCCCTGGGTCTGTGTACTCTTGCTCTGAGCCCCACCCCCTGGGTCTGTGTACTCTTGCTCTGAGCCCCACCCCCTGGGTCTGTGTACTCTTGCTCTGAGCCCCACCCCCTGGGTCTGTGTACTCTTGCTCTGAGCCCCACCCCCTGGGTCTGTGTACTCTTGCTCTGAGCCCCACCCCCTGGGTCTGTGTACTCTTGCTCTGAGCCCCACCCCCTGGGTCTGTGTACTCTTGCTCTGAGCCCCACCCCCTGGGTCTGTGTACTCTTGCTCTGAGCCCCACCCCCTGGGTCTGTGTACTCTTGCTCTGAGCCCCACCCCCTGGGTCTGTGTACTCTTGCTCTGAGCCCCACCCCCTGGGTCTGTGTACTCTTGCTCTGAGCCCCACCCCCTGGGTCTGTGTACTCTTGCTCTGAGCCCCACCCCCTGGGTCTGTGTACTCTTGCTCTGAGCCCCACCCCCTGGGTCTGTGTACTCTTGCTCTGAGCCCCACCCCCTGGGTCTGTGTACTCTTGCTCTGAGCCCCACCCCCTGGGTCTGTGTACTCTTGCTCTGAGCCCCACCCCCTGGGTCTGTGTACTCTTGCTCTGAGCCCCACCCCCTGGGTCTGTGTACTCTTGCTCTGAGCCCCACCCCCTGGGTCTGTGTACTCTTGCTCTGAGCCCCACCCCCTGGGTCTGTGTACTCTTGCTCTGAGCCCCACCCCCTGGGTCTGTGTACTCTTGCTCTGAGCCCCACCCCCTGGGTCTGTGTACTCTTGCTCTGAGCCCCACCCCCTGGGTCTGTGTACTCTTGCTCTGAGCCCCACCCCCTGGGTCTGTGTACTCTTGCTCTGAGCCCCACCCCCTGGGTCTGTGTACTCTTGCTCTGAGCCCCACCCCCTGGGTCTGTGTACTCTTGCTCTGAGCCCCACCCCCTGGGTCTGTGTACTCTTGCTCTGAGCCCCACCCCCTGGGTCTGTGTACTCTTGCTCTGAGCCCCACCCCCTGGGTCTGTGTACTCTTGCTCTGAGCCCCACCCCCTGGGTCTGTGTACTCTTGCTCTGAGCCCCACCCCCTGGGTCTGTGTACTCTTGCTCTGAGCCCCACCCCCTGGGTCTGTGTACTCTTGCTCTGAGCCCCACCCCCTGGGTCTGTGTACTCTTGCTCTGAGCCCCACCCCCTGGGTCTGTGTACTCTTGCTCTGAGCCCCACCCCCTGGGTCTGTGTACTCTTGCTCTGAGCCCCACCCCCTGGGTCTGTGTACTCTTGCTCTGAGCCCCACCCCCTGGGTCTGTGTACTCTTGCTCTGAGCCCCACCCCCTGGGTCTGTGTACTCTTGCTCTGAGCCCCACCCCCTGGGTCTGTGTACTCTTGCTCTGAGCCCCACCCCCTGGGTCTGTGTACTCTTGCTCTGAGCCCCACCCCCTGGGTCTGTGTACTCTTGCTCTGAGCCCCACCCCCTGGGTCTGTGTACTCTTGCTCTGAGCCCCACCCCCTGGGTCTGTGTACTCTTGCTCTGAGCCCCACCCCCTGGGTCTGTGTACTCTTGCTCTGAGCCCCACCCCCTGGGTCTGTGTACTCTTGCTCTGAGCCCCACCCCCTGGGTCTGTGTACTCTTGCTCTGAGCCCCACCCCCTGGGTCTGTGTACTCTTGCTCTGAGCCCCACCCCCTGGGTCTGTGTACTCTTGCTCTGAGCCCCACCCCCTGGGTCTGTGTACTCTTGCTCTGAGCCCCACCCCCTGGGTCTGTGTACTCTTGCTCTGAGCCCCACCCCCTGGGTCTGTGTACTCTTGCTCTGAGCCCCACCCCCTGGGTCTGTGTACTCTTGCTCTGAGCCCCACCCCCTGGGTCTGTGTACTCTTGCTCTGAGCCCCACCCCCTGGGTCTGTGTACTCTTGCTCTGAGCCCCACCCCCTGGGTCTGTGTACTCTTGCTCTGAGCCCCACCCCCTGGGTCTGTGTACTCTTGCTCTGAGCCCCACCCCTGGGTCTGTGTACTCTTGCTCTGAGCCCCACCCCCTGGGTCTGTGTACTCTTGCTCTGAGCCCCACCCCCTGGGTCTGTGTACTCTTGCTCTGAGCCCCACCCCCTGGGTCTGTGTACTCTTGCTCTGAGCCCCACCCCCTGGGTCTGTGTACTCTTGCTCTGAGCCCCACCCCCTGGGTCTGTGTACTCTTGCTCTGAGCCCCACCCCCTGGGTCTGTGTACTCTTGCTCTGAGCCCCACCCCCTGGGTCTGTGTACTCTTGCTCTGAGCCCCACCCCCTGGGTCTGTGTACTCTTGCTCTGAGCCCCACCCCCTGGGTCTGTGTACTCTTGCTCTGAGCCCCACCCCCTGGGTCTGTGTACTCTTGCTCTGAGCCCCACCCCCTGGGTCTGTGTACTCTTGCTCTGAGCCCCACCCCCTGGGTCTGTGTACT
>NW_027271295.1:0-12500 GCF_040938485.1 Diadema antillarum
ATGGCAGCAAAAGGGCTGCATTGCAGAGTGATACTACAGATGGACAAGTTCAAAACCTACACAGTATACATTTAGCATAAGCAACAAGTTACTAATAAATTAATGAATGACAAGGGGACAGGACAAAACAAAACTCACAAATAAACACATAATTCAAATATATATATTGTATATTTGGCAAAAAACAGACATATTCTGTAATCAAAATCATTAAAAAGAAAGTTAATTATATTGCCATTATTGATATCATCAAGTTAGTAATATAATGCATGTTTAAAATACATTTCATTTTCTTTTTTAACTGAGGAGATTATGTACATTGTAAGCTAATGATATGTATTTCTTTTTGTAAAGTTTCATGATAATTCACCCAACTGAAAAAAGAAAATAAACTCTTCCTCTTTTTTTAGTTCGTCTGTCTGGGTCGCCGTTACTATCTGAGGGAGTGGTGGAGGTATACTACGAAGGAACGTGGGGACGAGTCTGTCTTCACGATTTCGATGATGCCGCGGCAACGGTAGTCTGCCGTCAGCTCGGCTTTACTCAGGGAGTGGTTGTGGACGCCGCAGATTTCCCAGATATCCCCGAGGCTGCGACGTTCCTGATGGATGATGTAGTGTGTGAAGGTGATGAGGTCCTACTCGCCACGTGCCAACATAACGGATGGGGAATCCACAACTGTTTCCCCCCAATAAGTGCTGCAGTTTCATGCTCAAACGAATAAATAGACCCAAATTATTGTATGTTCCAACCCAAGTATCCTATCAGTAAAGCAATAATAAACTATTTTATGAGCAAATGTGTACCAAGGTATTGTTTGGCAATTCATTGATAAGACTACTGTGTAGGAAAAGATTTAGCAAGGTAGATAAAACATTTGGGCACAAAGACTCAGTCACGGAAAGAGGCTGTACGAATAAAACATTTTTATCTATGAAATAGATAGTGTAATGATGGAACAAGTTTATGTGAAAAAATTATACCTCTCACAACAATGTAATTCCTACTTTAATATTTGTGTGTATGTGTGTGCTTTCGATTTTGTTTTTTCAACTCGTATTTCTCATGCATTTACCCTCTTTGTTTTGATGCATTAGTGTGGTGTGTGAATTTTAAACCATAGCAGTCCAGTTGTCAGAAATGAACGTAACTCTTCAATGTAATGAACATAAACTTCTTGTTGGTCTCAAGGCGTTTAGCATATTTTCTGTTTGGATGAAATATTCAGAAAGAATGCAGTCGCATTTCAACCAACTTGTCATCGACTGCTTTGCTCTATTTCTCATGGAAATTGTTCTCTTGATATTCATACACTGCATTCATTTGTAAGTTTACTATCAGGACTCCAAAATACAGGTCTCTTGATCATATTTTGCTAAGGTTAATGTAATGCTTTTTTTAATCAGGGGAGCTATGTATTGACACTAGTATAACTGGTTGAAGAAGGGATAAATATCCGATGCCAAACATTGTCACAGCTGCTAAATTTCACTTACACTGTACCCAAGAGTGTTTGCAGCTGAATTTGAATTTCTATTTAGCAGCCTTCGCAGTTTAAATGAGGATTGATTGATCGATCAGTTCACAGGTAATTTGATTGTTCCTTTGAAGCAGAATATCTGTGACACTATTAAAGGTTCTTTCAGAGGTGATTTACCAATTATTTCCTTCAATTCAAGTTGTAAAATAAACTTGCCTCATTTTGTCAGTATTCATGTTTTGTGATAATTTCCACGTTTTGCATTGCGGGTCATAAGGTTTCATCAGTATCAACAGGACAACAAGAACAAAGAAAAATGTCGAGCTTGAGAAAAAAAAAATGTGGTAAGAGTTGTGATGGCTTGGATGAAGGAGAGCTATACAAAAATAAATCATGTGCGAAGTGCACACACACACACACACAGAGACATGCAAACACTCAATAAAAATGCTGCATTAAAGATTCTCCACACATGGTCATTGTTCATTTCTTTTTTATATCAACCGATTTAATTTTGTAACTACTTTGTCTTTCTATCTACATAATGGCTTTGTTGTACATGTATTGTTCATATGGTGCTATGACCAGAACTAAGAATCATATTTTGTGGATGACTTGTAACATGAATAATATTTTGATAGTGTTTTCATTTTATGGGTTGTTAATGTCAAGTTGTAAGTCATGTACAGTAGACTTTGGACGAAGAAATCATTTGCTATACACTGTATAATGTATTTACTTTTGTTATTCAAAAATCACAGAAACAATATTCTGCATAGGTGTATGAATATCCAAGAATTTTTGGTTTCCCATGCCAAGTGTTTTTACGCGTTTTGCATTCATCATAATGATACACCAATATCATGTCTAAAAGAAAAAAGCAGTCAAGCTTTTTTTTTTTTAATGAAAACAGTGTTTTGTCTTTCTAGTGCCCAATGTAGAAAGAAAAAAAAAAGTATAGTGTCCTGTGATTTCTGCCATGTAAGGTTACATTACAAAAGTTTGAAATATGGATTGTTTATGTTTATGAGCCTTGTTGACTGGTGTCCAAACATGTGATAACCTGATCATAAACAGAAATAAAGATTAGAATGACAGCATATCAGTGTTTTAGTTATGTCTCATGTTGTTGTTAATACAGTTATCAAATTCTTGCTTCGAGTTGTTTTTTATTACAACCGATCAACAAATTGCTACATCAGTGTAAACAAACGACAAATTGCTAAGTGTTTCAGTAGTCTCATAGTAGATTACTTTTTATTTTTAGGGCTACTACTAATACACTGATTAATTCTGTACTTATTTACATTGAAGAAGGGCAATTTGTCAATGTGTAGTTGCTGTTGCCTGCTTTTTCCCACTCACAAACCAATGGAGATTAGATGTAAAAGCTTACCATTAAAGCGAACCCAAAGAGCAATGTGTATTGAATGAAAGCAGCAACATTAGTAGAACACATCGGTGAAAGTTTGAAGAAAATAGGACAATCAATGCAAAAGTTATTAATTTTTAAAGTTTTGGTGCTGGAGCCACTGGATGATGAGACTACTAGAGGTTATGACGTATGAGTGGACAACAATATAAAGAATTTTTTTTTTTTAATCCACAAAAATTCACTTTTCTATCATAATGAAAGAGCACTTCACAAAGTACTTTCAGAAAGTAGGGGGAATAATTGCTACCCTTAACATATGTCAGTATCAAGATGATGGAATGTGTAATCTTCGTGATAAATGAATTTTTGTGGAATTTTATGAAAATGCAACAACAAACCGACTTTCTAGCTAAAGATTTATTCTTGGATACATTAAACCAAATGCGTATAAATGAATTTTGAAAGTATCAGAGCAACAGCATTTAAAAATGTACGGCTAGGGATTGAGTTAGAACAGAGCGATTAACAAATTAGCTGCTAGAGCTACAAAGCAGTCGTGAACATTAGCTAAATTTCAACTGAGTAAGAGCAATGAAGTTCAATTCATATATTTTAATTCTCATTTTTCTTCCAACAAGAAATAACACGGAATAAATCAGGAATTATATTATAATCATATTAATACACCAATTACAATATGTGAAACGAAAATTAACAAAATAGAGATAAACGTACATACATACCGGCAAAATTATGCAAAAGCAAAGGAAAGGAATTTCAAGTGAAGCTGTGAAGCTAATGCAATTTCAGAAGACCCTTGTTCAGAAAAATGAGTCGTATTGGGTGAATATAAAGAGTTTAATAAAATTCTCATAAGCCTTTTACTTCACATACTTCCTACACCATAATACCAACGTTAAACATTTCAGTTGGAAAACTCCTATTGAAAAGAAAGTTTAACAGATATCTGAGCAAAAAAGGTTGGTATATTATTTCGACTAAGGAATTATGCGCCAAGGTATATCTTGATATTGATGTATAAGACACTGCACTGCAACCTCACTTTGAATATGGAATAGGAGTTTGGGGAGTACATGTACTTATGAATCAAATTTAAAGAGCCTGTATATTACCCAAAAGATATACAAAAATTGTATCCCGTTTCTTCATCAATTAAAAAAATATTAATCCAGTTTGCTTGTGTCCACGATGGCACGTGTTGTAATTTATTTTTCTCTCTCTCTTATTCTTTTTTCTTTTTTCCTCTTTTTCTTCCTTCCTAACTGGATTTAATGTAAGTTGACACTGCTTCCTTTTTTTAAATCCACCGCAAAAATAGATAAACTTCAAACGAAAGAGAAAAATATTCCACACAGAATGATACAAAAATGACAAAATCGGATAAAGAATACCTGGCATTTTCAAATATCAAATTTTTGCAAGCAATTTTTCTTGACCAATCCAAATGAATATCGAAATGAGCGAGTTGATGATGTCATACCGTCACAATTGTTCCGTGTATGTTCTATTTGAAATTCGGGGGGGGGGAATATTATTTCAAGCTACATTGTAAGACTAGTATAAGCTTGTTCTCGTACCCAGATAAATCAAGGTAAACGTTTGATCGTCTTAATTTTGGGTCGTTTTAAGCCAAGTTTTTTTGTGTATACAGCTAAAATATGAGATTATTGTCATTTCTGTGTATGAAAAGAATAAGAAATTGTGAGAACATGACATCGTCAACTTGCTCATTTGAATATTCATAAAGACTGGTTAAGAAATGTATTCCAAAAAAAAAATAATTGAAATGTCAAAAGTCTTGTCTTCCTCATTACAAATTCCAATTTTTGTCATTTTTTTATCATTCTGTTGGGAAGATTTTTCTCTTTCTTTTGAAATGTATTTATTTTGGGGTGGATTTAATCTTTCAATCAGTTCTGGCATGTCTGTCTTCAGGTTGTTGTAAGGTTTGCATCTAGCGAGAGTACGGCCAACAGGCAGCTGCGATCTACGCCATCTACGCTGCCACCTACGTCAATGTCTAATTCATATGCACGGGTGTCTGTCCTGGTGTCACTAAATCAACCAAACTTTGCGTCCTCTTTCTTCTTTTTCAAAATGCGTGAAACATCTATGTAGAGCCCATCCTTTGCATTAGTCGTGTTGGTTACCACATTTTCGTACACGACACCATTCTCACTATCTTGGTTTATGACGTCATTGAGAGGTCGTGAACCAGACTGAGTGTTTGTGGAACTTGGAATACCTCGCCTTTGAATTATTTCCACTGCAGGACTGTGGTCCTGAAAGAAAGCAAAAAAATTAAAATAGCAGTTATCCGTAGCTGCTTTGCTCGGTTATTCATAATTTACGAGTAAATTGTTGAGTGTAGAGATCATAATTATGCCTATTTGGTGTTTGTGCGTGTGTGTATGTGTGTGTGTGTGTGTGTGTGTGTTTGTCAGTGATTATTGACGCACCCTATATATCAATGTAGGCCCTTCATAATATAGGCCTCCCGATAAGATTTGAAGAGTTTGTTCCCAAAATCCGATAAGTCCATATTTGCCAAATGGAGATATTTCCGATTAAAGGTCAAGAAAAATAAAGAGAATAATAAGAAAATTTTTGCTTCTTTTGACCATAACTTCAAAAATGTACCCTTATATGTAGTGACCAATATATCATCTAAAAGGTATTATTTTGTACTTTTTGAGAGACGGTACTTTAAAATCTTCAAAATGGACTTATCGGTTTTTGCGAACAAACTCTTCATTTGTTTCATATTGAAACACAAAGTAATATGGAATATAGAGGGGAAAAAGACAGCGTTGCCAATGTTAAACCTATGATTAGGCTGACTATATCATAGTTTTGCGGCCGAGTGGATGAAATGAAAGTCAGCTTTCAAGAGGTGTAGTCTTTGTTCAAGGATAAAGACAGCTTTATCCGAGTCTAATACTTTACCGAATTGAGCGTTTTTCGACGCAATCACAAGTTGCATGAAGACAATACTTACTGCAATATAGCTGGTACGCTTCGAGATATACTTCCGAAGAATGCCGATACCGAGCATCACAAGAAAAAGACATCCAACGACCGTCGACCACGTAATGACTGTTTTTCGCTTTCCCACTCTGTCTCTCGATAATTCAGCGCCATCTGCAAAATGATAACAGATTGTTTAAAATGACTAATGCATATTATTATGTATGAGGAAATATATGAAGAGTTTGTTCGCAAAATTCGATAAGTCCATATTTGCCAAATGGAGATATTTGCGATTAAAGGTCAAGAAAAATAGAGAGAATAATAAGAAAATTTTTGCCTCTTTTGACCATAATTTCAAAAATGTATCTTTATGTAGTGACCAATACATCATTAAAAAGGTATTATTTTGTACTTTATGACAACCGTACTTCAAAATCTTCAAAAATGGACTTATCGGTTTTTGCGAACAAACTCTTCATATCTATGATATCATAAGAAATATAAAATCGTGAGTATATCACCTACAATTCAACCTATGCACAAGTACGATCTATGCATATGCACAAAATAATACACACAATGATTCTCTCCATTACTTGCACAAGAACAAGGTTGCTCATGAAACAGACATTACCAGATAACAGGTGTAGCAGCAACTGCAGTTTTAGGTACAAAACCTGCGATATCTATATGAGATTCTTCACATTCGACTCGTTATCATGATACAAGCATGACAAGTGTTAGATAAAGTGAAAGCGAATGCAAGATTCTCTGGCAGGGTTCATCTTTAAGGAAGATTTACCTTTCCTAGTCCCTTTCATAATGATCTAAGATGGCATTATTGGCATAATGTGTCAGATTTATTGGTACCTGCATGCGGTCACCTGGCACGTAGGCAAGAGAAACAATCTCCTTTTCATGCTTCAAGGTTACTGATAGTATGTTTTTTTTTATTGTTATATCACTTGGCTAAAAGTTGTTCTTTGTTTAGGTAATGGAATGAATAATGCATGATATACTGTCAGATGGATATCTTAAACAAACCATTTGCTTTATCATTGATCGCCTGGCAAGTCGGGACTGGCGCGTTCCAAACCGGGAAGTAAGTCGACCATCCAGAATGTACCACACACTCCAAAGTCGAACCACCTCCATTGATGACGAAACCTTCGTCACAAGTGAGAGTTAACCTGGACCCTAGAATCGTTATGTTGCTGTCCCAGGAACCATTAGACACAAATCCCGGATGATCACAAAACCCAACCGAGACTAAATCAAAGAAAGGCAAAACAAAATATGCCTGTATGTCTTGAACAACATTCAAACGTATGCTACTAAAAAAAAAGTACCATACCTATACTGATATTAAACCATAAACCAATTAGGACCTATCTTACAGCCATATACGTTTGCACTTTTATGTGAAGGTCCAAAATATGTGTCAGATTAGTATATATATTTGAACATGGTTAGTTTGTCTTTTGATCGGCAGGTATATGTGATTTTTAAGTTTGCACAGCTACAGGCATAAAATACCTGCTGTTTTCATTTTGCACTCGTATCGAAATATTTTGAAATATTGCCTTATCGGCCCTTATACTTGAATCAATTAGTCACTTACCTGTTTTAACTTCTAGATTCAAATGATATTTACTCAATTAGTTTGCTCAATCAACTTTTATTGAATTAATGCATTAAAAAAGAAATGCAAAAATTATACCAATCAATCAGTCAATCAATCAATACAATAATCTTAGTTCACTGACAATGACTAAACGCTTCACTGATTCACAAGTTGGTGTGCATGATCATAATCGTCTCATACCAAAAAGGCGTCACTTTTATAATCCACAACGAAGATTATGAGATATACTAATATTATGAACATTTAGCGACGGCTTGGATTCTACGTGTATTGCGGTGAATTCATGGCAATGTGCAAAGCTGTGAAGATGTGCTATGATTTTTATCAATAATTGTCGCCCTGTATACAAATACATTTGTATTTGATCGGCACTACTGATCTGCATTTTAACAAACATGTCGGGAAAAAGGAACAGCGGGATTCGAACCTGTCTTCTACTGATTTCAGTATATACAGTGAAACCATCACCAGGCTATATCCGTGGTTGCTGACAGTGACACGATGAATAAATACCAATCAGGCCCTGAAATTCCGATATTGTTTTGTTAAATATAGTCTATAAGGCCGTAAAGTCAAATACCTTGATGAATATGATCATAGATCTGATGAAACAAAGGATTGACGAGTATGGCATGAACAAGAAAATTGATACACTGTATTAAAGTCTTTGACTTACTGTGCGTCATCATACTTAATTCAGGTAATTCGGGTGATGGAATCATCATTATATAACTTTAATTATCGTCTGTCCTATTTCTTACAGGCATGAAAGGTCTGGGTCTCACTCACTATTAAATACATGATATTCAAGTTCTTGATTGCTTTGAGATGTCCTACAGCGAAAATAGCTGACGTCAGAAGAGAGGTTGAGAAACTCTTCATACTGGAAACATTTGCACACCCGACGATGTACAACAGCAAAAAGGCTGTTGTGGTTTCCGGGTTTTCTTCTGCAAGTAGACACACACTCCTTATCGGAATGAACGCTAATGCCGGAGACTGACAATTCTTGAAACATTTGTTCGTCCCCCTGATAGCACCCAAGAAATCCAGGTTCTATACGAAAGCACAAAAAGTGATGATTAAATCCTTCTGTTAAGTTTCGTTTGCACTAGTTATTTGACAAACTCTTATTCCATTTTTTGCCTTTTCTATGACTAAACATGATTCCTATATGATAAGTCGTTAACAATTACGATAAAATGAATAATGAAAATATTGATTGTGTCATTTTTTTGGGGCGAATCCCGCCTTTATTTCAATACAAATTTTGTTAACGTGAATACAGAATAACATCTCAGACAATCAAACAGAATTAGATTTTTCTTCATTTTTTGTCCCATCTTCTTCCCGAAAAGATAACAGAAACGGCAACAAAGCCCGTGTAAGTATGAATATGATTTTAGAAACATTAGGTTGACATTAAAATGCTGCCACACAAACAGATCGAAGATTAGACAGTTTCCATGGTTACTACACACCGAACGATTTGAGACACACCGCATTAAAAAAGTATAGAAAAAATCAAGACTTGAAAACTGGTTTGGAGATAACCAAGATTCCAAACATTACTCTGTACTGAATGTATTTTTTTTTTACTTTCCAGACAATGAATTGCTTTATCTCAGCCGTGTAATACATTCACATTATATAGTAACAAGATAGTGACGGATCACAATACCCATTATTCATATTATGTAAGTACTTTAACATATTCCGATATCTTACATTATAGTTATGATTATACATCATTAATCTCACCTCGGCATTTGAGTTTGACCGCTCGAGAACATTCGGCTCTTGCTGTTGTACACCCTATTACACTCGTATACCAAGGATCTGTAGAGTGACAATAATGAAATAATTACCAATGACTTAGACATTATATATGATTAGGCGATTTAAAGTGAAAGCAGGATGAATTACATTTTTTTTTCAATTCAAATGATTTTATTTCTATTTAGAGTAAAATATACAAAGTATACAAAGCAATATACATAACGCTTGCATGATTACGAGTGTATTTCAAGCAACTTTGAATCACGTAAGTTACAAAAAAAAACGTGGATAAAATATTATAATAACATCAAATTTTCTTCTTAGCACACATCAAACATTATCTCAAATATCTTTAACGAATGAATTTTGAGTTTGTTAAAAACAAAAACAAAAAATAAAAACAAAACCACTCTGTTGAAGATAATGACCAATTAATTTCCAGCCTATAGCTTTGTGATCTAAATTACCTTGGTCGGTAAACGAAGTATTGTCAGTGGCGTATCTGGGGGGGGGGGGGGGGCAAGGGGGGCACGTGCCCCGGGCGCCACTCCTCGGGGGCGCAAAAAAAAAAATAAAAAGAAGAAGAGGAAAAATAAAAGAAGAAGCAGAAAAAAAGGAAAAAAGAAAAGAACAAGAACAAGATAAAAACTCGCCCGGAAATGACAATGTTTATTATCTGTGTTCACACAAGAATTCCATGTTCTGTAAGTAAGCTGAACTACAAAAATTTTCGGCGCGCTCGCTGCGCTCGCGCGCCAAAATTTATATAAAGAAGAACGTAAGAACAAAACGTGATGATGACGCGGAGAAAATGACAATGTCTATTGTGTTCACACACGTCATTTTATATTTAGCAGGCAAAATGTTTAACGGAGCAGCGGATGCAATTTCTTTCGTTCTGAAGCGATCGCCAATTGGATCAAAAGAAGGCGCCAACGGTTTCGAACATACGGGGGGGGGCGCAAAAAACCCCCCAAATCAAACAAGATAAGAACAAAACGTAATCATGACGCGGAGATATACAAATTTCGGCTCACTCCCTCGTACTAATTTAGAGTATTTTTTCTAAGTCCTCAGTTTGTTGGTATAAATCGTTATCTATAAGGCCGTCACTATTTTATTAGAATTGTAAGATTTGATAAGCAAGAAATGACAAGAATTCCATGTTTTGTAAGCTGAAATACAAAAATTTTCTGCTCGCTCGCTGCGCTCGCTCGCCAAAATTTATCAACACTCATTACAATCTCAAAAAGACCCCTTTTAAGTGCGTGAAAAAGCATATCATGTGGACTTTGTTTAAAGTCCCTACCGGGTCACGGGATGGGGTTAGGGTTAAACACTTTTTCAGAAATTAGGGGCGCAATTTTCGCGCTTGCCCCGGGCGCCGTTTTCCCTAGATACGCCACTGAGTATTGTCATTAAATCCTTTGATTAACAGCGTATGACTATGATTGCATTCTTTGTTTTAAAACGTATTGTATTAATGGTGATTAAACTGTATTCTGACATGATTAGAATATGTATGTTTTTATTAGTATGATATGCTTTGTAAATATGTATCTGTATTTTTGTTGAAAATAGAAATGAATTAAATGTAATGGAATGACATGAAATATATTCCTTCCAATAAATCTGTCCTGTCCCACGAATTAAAAACAACAACAACAAGGAAGTTGTTAGGACATGTATGTACAATGCGTAATATTGCCAAGCGCTAAAATACAATCACCTAAGAAGGGACATGATAGCTGTTCAGTCCTGTTCGCTAATGCTGTACTCGACAAAGTCTGAGGCCAATATTGTTCTGCAGTTTGAAAGCCAATATCTCTGCAGACCACATTAGCAGCTCTGTTGGTAAATCCATCCCAGCAGGCATATCTGTCCGATCCGAGGACCACTAATCCTTCCAGGGCAGAGGGTCCATCCATAAGCTTTACCGATGGCATGCCTTGTACATGTAAATGAAATGATAAACGTGAGCTCAAACACTGAGTTATACCGTATGTCCTGCCCCCCCCCCCCCCCAAAAAAAAAAAAAATACAACGGGACCCTCCGCAGTGATATCTTTCAAAATAGGGAATCAATCCAAATACAGATTCAGGGTATGAATCTATAACTCATTAACCACATCTTACAGAAAACTCCATTTTATTTGCTTCAGTGGTCAAAGAGAAAGGAGGAATTTTGTATACATAGAGGATGTCAAGAATCTCTTCCCTCCAAGTTCTGTCTATTGTGTTCATGCACAAAAGCATCGAAGTGCTAAAATTAGAAGAATCAGACTCATGACGTGCTTTACAACATTCCACATTTCTCTGTGACCTTTTGACCAAATTGAATGGCGTTTTCTGCAAAATAGAGCTAAGATGTTATATCTTAAGACCCTTAAGAAGAATTTAGACGGCTTAATCATATTGGGTGTTATAGCAATGCGAAAATTTATTGTAATTCTTTTTTTTTTGGGGGGGGGAGTGGGGTTGGGGACATCCTGTATACTCGTGATGGAGAATGTGGATTGTTTAAAGAATGCCAAAACTGGAAAAGTTTCTGATTTTTTTTTCCAAAAGAAGAAGAATTTTCATACAAATGATTTCAACTTCACTTCCTATATACGTAGGTGATGCCGAACTCACAGTTCGGAAAGGTAATGTTTGGGAAAAAAAGTAAGTACATTTATTATTGGTTCTGCAAATATTGGCACATCTTTTGCATAAAAGACGATATTGAACTCCGCCAGAGTGCCCATGGAAATGGCGAAAAGAAGAGTTTTCCCAATTGTTCCTCCACTGAATGGCCCTATACAAATGCATCTTTTTAAGACTGTTCGTCAAACGACGGAAACCATCTGTCCTCGGAAACTATAATCAGAGACCAATTTCAACAACTTGAATGTCTAAATGATAAAACATATCCTTATAACACCTTCTCTTTCAAAACAAAAGTAATATATAATGATTGCTTGATCACTAAAACTTCATAATATACAACATTATATACTTACCCTCGAAACACTTCACGTTTATTTCGAATTCCACTGGGTAAGTTAGGCCCATATGCTTCCATGATATATACACTTTTGTCTGATGAGCCAGTGATAGAAAGGGGGCAGACATCGTGTGATTTAGAATCAGAATCCCAGTCGTTTTTCTTGATATTTCATCTGTTATACCCAATCCCATCGCTGCGTTGTTGATGGATGTAATTTCAGAGAGAATTCGCCGTCCCCGAG